>NW_009932852.1:726-1864 GCF_000696875.1 Nestor notabilis
GCTGTGGTTGGCGCTGGCACATCACACGGTGGCACCACACGTGGAGGTGTCGGTCCTGCTGTGGTGAGGGCCGGATCCGTGTCACCTCCGTGCCAGGGAGATGGGGCTTTCACTGGGAATCAAGAGCTAACAGGTCCCCTGCGGGGCTCAAGCCAAAGTCCATTAAGTGGATGTGTGGCTCCTATTAAAAGCAAGAGGCTTTTGCATCTGGGAGCTTGCTGGCTTTACACGCACTCTGATGCCATGTGGGGATCACGCCAAAGCCTGGCCCGAGATCCGTGTCACCTCCGTGCCAGGGAGATGGGGCTTTCACTGGGAATCAAGAGCTAACAGGTCCCCTGCGGGGCTCAAGCCAAAGTCCATTAAGTGGATGTGTGGCTCCTATTAAAAGCAAGAGGCTTTTGCATCTGGGAGCTTGCTGGCTTTACACGCACTCTGATGCCATGTGGGGATCACGCCAAAGCCTGGCCCGACCCGCTCCTGTTAGTAACACGAAGTGGAGTCAGGGAGTAAAACGGTGGAGAAACGCAGAGAGCACCCGCGCGGCCCCCAGTGAAGGTGGCTCCGAAGCCTCCCGGCCCCACCACGGGCTCTGCTGCCTCCCGGGGTGTCCGGAGCCATAATCAGCTTCTCTCCATGGAAATCGGATTGCTGCAGCCGCTCTGGGGCCGGGAAGGAGCAGGGCGGGGGTTGGGGCTGCCAGAAACCACCCCCTTAGAGGATCCTCCCGTGGCTGCTGCCGCACTGCCGGGGTTCCCTTTCCATGGCATTTCCTTCCCCTTTCCCCCTCCTTGGCACCTTACACCAGCTCTGAGAGCGCAGGGACAAAGCTGGTGTATGCGGCAGAGGTGGCAGAGCCAAGCTGCTTGCTGGTACGGCGGAGCTGGGGCGCGGGACAAGGTCCATCCAAACCTGCTTCCCTGCAGCAGGCCGGAGCATGGGCAAGGGGCTGCCCTCCCTCTGCCCCGCAGCACCGAGCTGTACTGGTGAACATGGACCTGGCTGGGCAATGAGCTGGTGCTTAAAAGCGCTGCTGTGGTGCCCTCAAACCGCCCGAGTCTCACTCCGACCCCTGGGCTGTGTCCGTGTGGGTCCAGTTCATCGGCCCTGGGCCCATCCTCCTCCCGAGGCCGGATCA
>NW_009932852.1:1990-2643 GCF_000696875.1 Nestor notabilis
TGTTGCTCTTAGCCCCAGCTTAACCCCTGCAGCATCTGCAACCCCACCTCCCACGGGTCAGGCGTCAGCATTTCATATTCATCCTTTTATTCATCTTTATTCATCATTTTGTTCATTTTATTAAAGATGAATAAAATACTGCTCTAAACCCAGCATCTGCAGGGGGTGTAAGGGTGCACAGAGCTCATCTCATGCCCTGCTCGTGAGGGCCCCTCGGCTTTCCCTTTTCATACAGCAGAGGTACTTCCAGTGCAATCACAGGCGGTTTCACGTGCCAGTGTTGGGGTTTTTCATCCTGGCAGAATTAATGCTACATAAACATTCATTGTGATTCAAACGGGGTGTCACAGGAGGGTTTGGTGTTATTTTAACGAGGGAAAGCCCAGTTACCCCAGAATGATCCCAAACTGGTGCTGAGCCTCCGGAGGAGTGGAAATCAGTGCACCTGCCGCAGGAGCAGGGGAAACGGAAGGAGGAGAATGGGCAGCAGGATGGGGACCTGCTGTCTTGCAGCTGCGGTCCCGTCACAGAGCCACGGACTGGTTTGTGTTGGGAGGGACCTGAAAGCTCGTCCAGTTCCAGGGGTGCCGTGTTTGGTGTTTGTGCCGCGCTGCCCGGACGTCGTGCCCGAGCCCTGCCGGTGCCCGGTGCGG
>NW_009932853.1:0-772 GCF_000696875.1 Nestor notabilis
GACGGGACGGGACGGGACGGGAGGAGGGAAGGGAGAAGGGATGGGACGGGAAGGGGAGGTGGGAGGGGAAGGAGAAGGGAAGGGATAAGGGAAAGGATGGGAAGAGAAACGGAAATGAAGGGAAATGAGGAGAAGAGATAAGAGAAAGGAGAAGGGAAGGGATGAGGGAAGGGAGAAGGAATGGGATGGGACGGGAAAGGAAGGGAGAAGAGATGGGAGAAGGGATGGGACAGAAAGGGAAAGGGAAGGGAAGGTGGAAGAGGAAGGAGAAGGGATAAGGGAAGGGAAACAGAAAGGAAGGAAAAGGAAAAGGAGAAGGAGAAGGGATAAGGGAAAGGATAAGGGAAGAGAGAAGGGACGGGATGGGAAAGGAAGGGAAAAGAGATGGGAGAAGGGATGGAAAAGAAAGGGAGAAGGGATGGGACAAGAAGGGAAAGGGAAGGGAAGGTGGAAGGAGAAGAGAAGGGATAAGGGAAAGGAAGGGAGGCAGAAGGGGAAGGGAAGGGATAAGGGAAGAGAGAAGGGACAGGAGAAGGGAATGGAGAAGAGGGGACAGGACAGGAAAGGAAGGAGGAAGGGAAGGGATAAGGGAAAGGTGGACAGGATGGGAAGGGAAAAGTGGGAGGAAAAGGGAAAGGGAAAAGAAGGGAAGGGCCAGGAAGGGATAAAGGAAGGGAAGGGAGAAGAGATGGGATAAGGGATGGGATGGGACAGGATGGGAAGGGAAAGGGAGAGAGAAGGGATACGGGATAAGGGATACGGGATAAGGGGC
>NW_009932854.1:0-3563 GCF_000696875.1 Nestor notabilis
ATTTTAATATATATATTAAGTGTATAAATATAAAAATATATATATTAAAAAGACACTGAATTTTTATTGAGCTGTAGTGTAAAAAGAAGTGCTAATCAATAATCTCTCTATTCCCCAGCTAGGTGGGAAGCATGTCTAGAGATACAAGGGAACAAATACTTGAACTTTATACATAAGATAGAAAAAATCACTGAGTCTCCCTCCTACATGCAACCCCAAAACGTACCAGTCCCATAATTCAGCATTACAGGACCAGCCCTCTCTTTCTGCAGGAGGCTAATAGTGCTCCAAGCCCCATTACTGCCTCAACAGACACTCTCTCCTGCAGAACCTCTGCTGCAGTCCCTGCAGCTGTGTTTACCACTGGAAATACTGCCCACTGGTTGATATCTTTATAACAAAGACAGAAAGCCTGAGAGCTGTCAGGAATTTACTGAGCTTTAGGCTCAATACTGAGCCCATTTCAAAGACAAAAAAGCTGGTTTCAAGTGGTTTAGCAGCTCCCTCTTCTCCAGAGCACTGGAGCAGACCGTTAGAAAGCCAGAAAAGAAACACTAGCTTGAAACTGGTATCTATCTGTGGCAGTCAGTGATGTAAATGTGCAGCAGAATACTTGTGTGCCCATGTAGCACTTCGCAGAAACGCCTGGCTGCTTCTGCTCAGTTTAAGGAAGTTTTGATAAGATTGCTTCTATTTTACTGGGGAAACTGATGAGAAAATTGTGGCACAAGGCTGATTTAACTGCTGTTTTAAAATGTATAGACATTTTAGACAGGTACAGCAGACAACTCAGGAGAACAGCTTCATGTATTCCTGTAAGAGGAATGCCTTGATTCTGAAATTGTAGAAAACAACAGACCCGAAATCTCATATTCCTACTAACTGTAAGATCCCAAGCCCGGGCTGTGCTGTCACCAGCAGCACCAGTGCCAGATGCTACAATATGGCCAAGAGCTCCTATTTATAGTAAAAGTTACCCTCAGGGAAAATCCGCTCACGTGAGGAGTGTTTGCAGCAGACAGCAGGTACTCTGCTCCTCGGAACTTAAAGGTTTGCCTCTTTTCTCTAGAATACTGCAGGTGCTTCTGTGCTGCTTCTAAACAGATTTTACCACTGAAGTCTTGAATTCTTGCTCACCGTGTGAATGTTGAGCTGCACCGAGAGGTTTCAGTCTCAGAGCCAGGCCAAAAAATGTAGGTCTGCACGGAGTGGTTTCAGTCTCAGAGCCAGCCCTGCCAGTCAAACTGGGGCTGAAATACTAATGTGTGGTGGGTCTGTTGTGATTTCCTAGGGCTTCTACTGCAAAATAAACTGGGGGATTTATTTATATATAACAAGTAAATATAAATATACAAATATTTTTCTATTTTATTTATATATTTATATATAAAACTATTTACCTCTCCAGCACCTGGCTCTGAAGGATTTTACGCAGTCTGGTTACACCCAAACTCATGAAGTTTCACAGACAGCACAGAAAGAGATTCCAGGCAGGAAAAGGAAAGCCCCAAACAAACCAGCAGCAAAAGAAAGTATGTTTCCACTGAAAAGTATTATTTTATTTCTGAAGCAGCATAAGCTCTGATTAAGTAGAATTTATGTCCTGGTAAAGTTTCCCAATAAGCCTGATGGGCATGCAAAATACATTCATAGCCAAGAAAAAATGAATAAGCATCAAAATCATCCTTAGTGCTCAGCAGTACTACTGTCACTGCCAGAGGAGTTGGGCTTTTCTCTCCAAGTACATATTATTCACAAAATATATTAAGAGAATTGATGAATTCTTTGGGGTTGTTCAACAGTCTCCTCAGTAAGAAGACAAAGCTTTAAAACTGAGGACAGAAATAACAGCATTCAGAATAATTCTGTTATTTAGAATATAACCAGATAGTAGTATATCAGTCCATAAACATAACCTTGTCCCAGTGAAAGCGATAAGGCTGTTGCCTTCAAGTGCACTGGAACCAAGAACAGTCTGCAAATCCAGAATGCTTGTTCCCAGCCTGCAAGGACTCATCTGTAATAAATGACAGTCTGTGTTTTGTGTATTGTCCAGAAGTTGCACCAGGAACTGATAAGGCCATACACAGTGAGGATTAACTGGAGACTTATCCCCAAATGGAAGACGAAAGCAGCCGTTAGGCAACATGCCCAGAGGGCATCTGTATTAGTCTTCAAAAAATGGTCCTTGGCTCCTGAAGTAAGAGCTGGGTCTCCCACCCATCCCAAAAGCCTCTCTTAAGTCGAGATCTCATCCCAGTCTCCCCTCTTCTAGTGGCATCTTTTTAGATGTCACACCCAGTTTGGTGCAGGATGATGCAGGTGAAGAGGGAAGAAGAGACCCTGCCAAGTGTTCACTATCACCCCTCTCAACACAGCCTTGATCCCTACATTTCTGCCCCAGGGTCTGCACTACAGATGTTGAATCCATACAGTCTCTTCAGAAACCCATCGCTAAGGCAAGGGAAGAGGCAAGGCAATGGTAAAGAGCAGCCCGAGCAGCCCTTCCCCACCAAGGGGGCTCATCCCAGTGTGAAGCTGATTTAGAAAATGACACAGACATGATTAAAATGTTTTGTCACTTAAAAAAGACCGTTAAAAACAGGAACCACGTTGGCAGCTAAAGCACTTCAGGTAGTGCCTGGGAGCGTGTCCTGATTCCATAAGGACGGAGGAGACCCATCAATATCCTGTGAAAACCATGATGCTTAAATCACTGCAGATACACCATGAACCACCTGGACTGCACAGTTTAAAGGTTGGACCAGATAATCCTTGAGGTCTCTTCCAACCTGGTATTCCACGATTTTACCACTGCAGTTAGAAGGAATATCCCACCACACAAAATTAAGCCACATCAGCCAGAGAACTCCCTTTAACAGGAACCCAAGGGCTGATCATTTGTAGGTAATACATTTAAAGAGGGCAGGTGGGAGGAGAGCTTTACCACGCTATTAGAAGCATTTCAAGCAGCACATAACTCTTACTAATGAAGCACATTGTGTTTGCATCCAATGACTTTTGCAGGCTACCTCCTCACCACGCCGGCCGGGACCGGGGCTGCATCGCCCTGAGCACAGCCACAACCCACTCATGGAACAGCACTTATTTTACAGACACAAAAACTACCTGTTCCCAAGAAAACGAACCCCCAGGAGGCCCATTTATAGGCCTCTGCGCAGAAACCAGAGGGAAGCCTCTCCCTGCGCCAAGCCCCACGAACTGGGGCCACCACGGCCATGGGGCTTGGGACCCCAAAGATACACGCAAGGAGGGTTTGATACCCCCTGGACACCCCGCGATGGAGGTTTGGGACCCGGAGACACCCCTCGGGGAGGGTTTCGGACACCACAGACACCCTACAGGGAGGGTTGGGGACCCCTCCGAGGCCCACCCGACCCGGGTTCAGGGCCAGGTGTCCCGCAGGGGGGCTCCGGCTCCTGCCCCCCGCGCTGTGCTCGGCACCTCTCGGCCGATCCGGTTTTGTTGCGGTTAAAACACAACAAATTCCACCCGAAATCCTACACCTCTCTCGGCAGCGGCCAAAACTTCACGTCCCCCGT
>NW_009932855.1:0-819 GCF_000696875.1 Nestor notabilis
GCATCAACCCACTTCCTGTAGCCGCCACGCCAGGGTTTAGCTTCCCCTTCAGGCTGCGATGTCAGCGCGGCCGAGCTGACTTCAGCGTTGTGCGGACACCCGTTTTCCATCAGTCTGCCCTCGGGGCTCCTGGCAAGCCCTGGCCAGGCTGATCTTGGAAAGCGGGAGAGCCCTGTGGCCAGCTCGGCGTGCCGGCTTGGCCGTCATACAGGGATAACACCCATTTGGCAGCCTGGTGGGAGCGGAGACATTTCATGTCTTCAAAGAAACAGATTCTACCTGTGCACCATGATGCATCCAGGACACACCAGACATAACCATGCATGCCCTGGGGACCTGTGTAGCACACGTGAAACCAGCTCTTGGTGAATCTGGCACCTCACTGATGTAGTGAGTGCAGGGACTCACTTCTGTCAGGTATTTACCAGAACAGTCATATGAGTGCCTGGTGCCACCATTCCCACATTCCATCACCTGAAGTTGCTCAACCTCTCTATTTAGAGCAGAGCTTTGTTTGTTTTCCATCATGTAAGTGTTTACTTTCTATCTGGCTTGGTCATCTGTCCCTTCTGCTATGACAGGGCACGACTTTTCCAGTCCAAACAATAGTTTTCTTCCTTTAGGATTTGGGTAGTAACTCTATATAGAATCATAGAATCATAGAATATTTAAGGTTGGAAAGGACCTTAAGATCATTTAGTTCCAACCCCCCCTGCCATGAGCAGGGACACCACACACTAAACTGTCGCCCAAGGCTCTGGCCAATCTGGCCTTGAACACTGCCAAGTTTGGAGCATTCACAACCTATTCCAGTGCCTC
>NW_009932856.1:0-200 GCF_000696875.1 Nestor notabilis
CCCCCACGTCCCGGTGATGTCCCCGCACCCCCCAACCCCAATAAAGTGACTGCAGAGACCGGGCGGGTGCTGAGTGTGCTGGAACGGGGTGGGATTGGGATTGGGATTGGGAATGCAGATGGGGATGTGACTGAGATGGGGACAGGATGGGAATGAGGGTGGGATGAGTTCAGAATGGGTTTGGGATATGGGCAGAATGG
>NW_009932856.1:385-615 GCF_000696875.1 Nestor notabilis
GGGGATATATTGAGAATGAAATTGGGATATGGATGGGATGGGGACGGGATCGAGGTAGGGATAGGATGGGATGGGGATGGGATTAGAATGGGATGGAGATGGATGGGGAAGAGATGAAGATGGAATAGGGTTGAGAATGGGATTGGCCTACGGATAGGATGAGACCGGGATGGGATTGGAACTGGGGCGGGAATGGGATGGGATGGGAGGGCTTGGGAGCGGATGCGGCT
>NW_009932857.1:0-201 GCF_000696875.1 Nestor notabilis
GGTCACAACAACCCCATGCAGCACTACAGGCGTGGGGAAGATTGGCTGGAAGGGGCCACAGAAGGATGAAGGCTGGGGCTGGCGGGCAGGCGGGCCTGTGATGTGCCCCAGCGCCTGTGACAGCCCAGGAGACGTGTCACAATGGGGGATGGCTATGAGGGTGCCAGCAGGCAGCACTGCCCCAGGACAGCCTGCGGCAGC
>NW_009932857.1:229-462 GCF_000696875.1 Nestor notabilis
CACCCCGGTATCCCCCAGTAAACCCCGCGTGGTAACTGGCGCCTTCCCAGGGGCTGCAGTGAAACGTGCCACTAACGCCAGCTCTCCAGGAACCGCGCACGTAATGTCCTGCAACAGCCAGAGGCCGGATTTACAGGGAAAACGGGAGCAGGCTCCTCTCTGTTGTGCGTTGACCTTCATAACTGAGGCTTTCTGAGGTCCGAAACGTTCTCGGGTTTCCTTCATCCCAAGAA
>NW_009932857.1:581-882 GCF_000696875.1 Nestor notabilis
CCAGGGGAATCCCCTCCATGCAGCACCCCTGTGACTGCTATGGGCCTTACCCCGAACACTCTCCAGCATGCGTATTTCCAACAGCTGCCTCCTCTCACCAGACTTCCAAGCAGCTCCTCCACCCAAAGTGCAACCCAGAACAGTTCCTGCAGCACTGAGCTAAAAAAAAAACAGAAAACCAAAAAAAATCCTAAAACAACAACAACAAACTAAAAAACCCACCAAAACCAAACCAAACCCCACCAAACCCAAAATCCTCAGGAAATCAAAATGCAAAGATTACGTGAGGTTTCTCTGCATC
>NW_009932858.1:0-368 GCF_000696875.1 Nestor notabilis
TGCGCGGGGCACAGGTCCACGTGGGCGACCAGCCAGAGGAGCGCGGCAAGAACAGCCCCATGTGAGCCACAGCCGGGGCTGGGGGCGGCACCAGCACCGGGGGCTCCTGAGCCCCGTCTGCATCGGGCCATCACCGTGGTGGTGGTGCCACCGTGTCCTGAGCTCCGTCCTGATGGGGACATCACCATGGTGACCTCCTGAGCTCCATCTTGATGGGGACATCACCATGGTGACCTCCTGAGCTCCATCTTGATGGGGACATCACCATGGTGACCTCCTGAGCTCCATCTTGATGGGGATATCACCATGGTGACCTCCTGAGCTCCATCTTGGTGGGGACATCACCATGGTGAACTCCTGAGCTCCAT
>NW_009932858.1:439-1118 GCF_000696875.1 Nestor notabilis
TGGTTGTGCCACCGTGTCCTGAGCTCCATCTTCATGGGGACATCACCATGGTGATCTCCTGAGCTCCATCTCAATGGGGAATGTCACCACAGTGATCTCCTGAGCTCCATCTTGGTGGGGACATCACCGTGGTGACCTCCTGAGCTCCATTTGGTGTGGGACATCACGACGGTGCTGCCACCATCTCCTGAGCTCCATTTCATCCCCCGTGGTAGATGTGGCACCATCACGGACGCGGGGCCCGGCTCCCTCAGCACCATCTGCTGCCAGGGGCTCCGCGGTCGCTACATGACCATCCTCATCCCTGGCCGCGAGGACACCCTGGTGCTGTGCGAGGTCGAGGTGGTTCTTCAGGGCTGCCAACCCCTACCCGGAGGTGAGGAGCATCCCAAGGGATCCATCACCGCAGCTGTAGCTTCATCCCAACGCTCCCTTTGCCATTCCCAGCTCCCAACGTGGCCCGTGGCCGCGTCGTGGCCCAGTCGTCCACGTTGAACGGTCTTGGCTTGGCTGCCAACGCCGTGGATGGGGACAGTGACCCCGAGGGGGATGGTGGTTCCTGTGCTCACACCGAGAAGGAGCTGGAGCCGTGGTGGTGGGTGGACCTGGGCCGGCGCCACCTCGTCCACGTCGTCACCGTCACCACCCGTCGCGACTGCTGCTGGGACAACCTCCTGGG
>NW_009932858.1:1207-2422 GCF_000696875.1 Nestor notabilis
TCTGCGCAGCTGGGGGGTCACCCGGGACCCGGGCCCCGGTGCCACCCCCACCATCTGCTGCCACGGGCTGGTTGGGCGCTACGTGTCCATCGTCATCCCCGGCCGCGAGGACTCCCTCGTCCTGTGTGAGGTGGAGGTGGCGACACGGGGCTGTGTCCCACCGCCCGGAGGTAAGAACCCCCCAGGGGCCACCAACCACCAGGAGACCACCCTCGGGGACTCCCTGGTTGGACACGGCAACAACAACCCCGTGTGAGTCCCACCACCGGCACCACGGGACACGGGTCCTCTGGTGCTCACCCATCCTCATCCTCCATCCTCATCCTCCATCCTCCATCCCCATCCTCACCCCCATCCTCCATCCTCCATCCTCATCCTCCATCCTCATCCTCCATCCTCATCCTCCATCCTTATCCTCCATCCTTATCCTCCATCATCGTCCTCCATCCTCATCCTCCATCCTCATCCTCCATCCTTATCCTCCATCCTCATCCTCCATCCTCATCCTCCATCCTTATCCTCCATCCTTATCCTCCATCCTCATCCTCCATCCTCATCCTCCATCCTCATCCCCGCAGCTGTGAGACCATCACGGACACGGGTCCTGGTGCCACCAGCACCATCTGCTGCCATGGGCGGGCTGGGCGCTACGTGACCATCTCCATCCATGGCCGGGAGGAGCAGCTGAGCCTGTGCGAGGTGGAGGTGGTGGAGGAGGGTTGTGCCGTGTGGCCCGGTGGTGAGGGACATGGCAGGGTCATATGTGGCATGGGATGGGTGGTGGATGGTGCCACATCCAGTTGGTGACAGGTCACCACTATTGGGTCAGTGTTGTCCAATGTCTCCATCAATGACCTGGATGAGGGGATCGATGCTCCCTCAGATGACACCAGGTTGGGTGGGAGCTTTGGTCTGATGGAGCATCTCCAGAGGGATCTGACCAGGCTGGAGCCGCCAACCCTGGAGGCATCTAAAACCCGGGTAGACGAGGCCTCAGTGCCGGGGGTTAGTGGTGGCCTTGGCAGGGCTGGGGATGGTTGAACCCAACGACGTCAAAGCTTGTTCCCGCCCTGGTTGATCCGTGATCCGGGGTCACCACGAGGTGTTTTGGGCTCACTCGGTGTCACGTCACCTCCATCCCCCCCATCTCCACAGCCCAGAAAGTGGCTTTGGGCCGCGCGGCCGCTCAGTCCTCAGAGCCGGACGCCGGCGGCG
>NW_009932859.1:0-952 GCF_000696875.1 Nestor notabilis
GGGCGGGGAGGTGTGGGGATGTCCATGTTCCCGTGGGGAAATGGATGATCCTGGGGAGGGGGATCCCAGGGGAAGTTGCTTCTTGGTGGGTCTGTGTTTCTGTGGTGAGTGTGGGAAGGTGCTGGGGTGATGCTGGAGATCATAGAATTCCAGGTGGGTTTGGGGTGAAGGGACCTTAAAGCTCCTCCAGCTCCAAGCCCTGCCCCGGGCAGGGACACCTTCCACTAGAGCAGGTTGCTCCAAGCCCCTGTGTCCAACCTGCCCTTGAACACTGCCAGGGCTGGGGCAGCCCCAGTTTCTCTTGCTAACCTGTGCCACTGTCTTACCACACTCAAAGTGAAGAATTTTTCCTAATATCTAATCTAAATTTACCCTCTTTCAGCTTGAAGCCATTCCCCCTTGTCCTATCACTACCTGTCCTTGAAAAAAGTCTTCTAGATGACTTCCAAGTCCCAAGACTTGCCTTCCCACTGACCACAGAGGTATGTCGTCCCTAGCGTGTCATGGTAAAGAACTCTCTTCAAAGGCCTACTGAGCTGCTCCAGCCCCTGATCACCCCTGTGGCCCTCCTCAAATATGCTCCTTTGAGTCCCACTTGGGTACAGCCTCACCCCAAACCACATCAGGCACAGGGTGGGTTATCGGGGTTGTCTCCCTGGGCTTTCACCACGTTGGCTCCTCTTGTCCTTCCCCCACAGAGAGACCGGCACCCAGGGCCTGGGGTGGCCGTGCATGGTCCTTACGGTGTGTCCAACCAGCGCTCCTCCTCCAGCACCGGGTGAGTGCCCCGCCTGTTGTTCCTGATTGGAATTCTAATGGGATGCTCACGTTTTGGTGGGCAAGGGGCTGACAGGAAGGGGAGGAACACGCTGGCGAGCACTGAGGTCGAGCATCCCTGTCCTCCAGAGCCTCAAGCCGGGCAAAAGCCATCTCACAGAGCTCAGGCTGCTAC
>NW_009932860.1:0-1108 GCF_000696875.1 Nestor notabilis
CGCGCAAAGCCTGCAGAGTGGCAGCGCGTTTCCTCTCCTCTCTGCACGGGGGGCGACGGCATGAGAGCAGGGTTCCGAGGGTCCCCCGGGAGCTGCAAGCGGGGCATTGCGCGGGGCATGGCGCGGGGTGCCCCAGGGCGCGCAAGAGTTGATGCTGCCGGTGCTGGGAAAACCGAGGGGTTATATATGCACCTAACTTGGATTTAGAGGGAAATGCCCAGGAGGAGACCGTGTGATCCGTCGCATCGGCAGGGCCCGGCGCAGCGCCGGGCCACGGCCGTAGCTCGCTAAAATCACAAACCTGCCTCACGCACCGCACCGAGCTATCTCGTTGCCGATAGAGCTAAGGAACAAAACCTAACCTCCAGTACAATCAAAATATTTCAGCCTGCCGACCTGTTTAACAATATTTTTCTAAAAATAACGCTCTCCCTTGTACCGCTCAATTTGTCCGGCTTTCGCATACGCTTTGAATTAAAACTGTTGACAAGATTGTAACGAAAATACTGATTGATGTAAACATGGCCTGAAACAAATCCACACCTGATTCTGGTTCTCTGACAATACTGATTAAAGCCAACCCCCGCCTTCCCCTAAGCCCGGCCGGGGTCTCCAGCTTCCAGAGAAACTGTCCGCCGGGGAGGAACGGTGACCGAGAGCGAGGGTCCGGGGAGATGCACAGAAATATGGGATTTGAAGGGTTTAGATCTCCTCGAGTGGGTTTGAAGAAGCACCGAGACAAGTACATAAAATGCAGCCCTTTTTCTCCCTCCTGGGTTGTAATCCCAACCCCCAGATATGTTCAACTGTTGAGAGAAGTCCGAACTCAGCCCATTGCCAGCGCTAGAATGAAAAGCCTAAGGGAAGCCAAAAATGCCTGTGGTCTCCGTGAACTACATTAAATCACCGGGTGGTTATATTTAGGTGGATAATGAAGCGCATAAAACGGTAGATAAAAATGAGTTGCTACGGACTGTCTAGGATTTCGTGAGTTTTTATTAATTTTCATAGGAGATTTGAAGATTTACGGGGATCTCCCCGATACAAGCGGAGCCCACCCTCCGGACAGAGCACCCATCCCCGGCGGCAGCCCGGCACGGCCTGGTAG
>NW_009932861.1:0-1295 GCF_000696875.1 Nestor notabilis
CTGCTGGCGGTGGGGCCCAGAGGTGGGGGTTGCCTGCCCCGCACAGCTCGGAGCGTGTCCTTGAGTGTTTCCCCGGTGCAGAAAGGGAAAGCCGGGGAGTGCAGCTGGGAACGAATGGGTCTGAAAGCTGCCGGCAAAAATCGCCTCTAACGTTGAGTCCCAGCGTGAGGCAGAAGAGCTGGACTGGGACTGACCGGAGCAACCTCTTACGGCTCTCGTTAAATTGCGGTTCCCATTCATTACCCGGCAAGGTGCTCACGAATGCATGTTAATAGAAGTATATTCTTAGACCGAAGGTGATTCTGAAACTAGGTTTTTCTCGTTACATGGCATTAATTGCCAGACAGAGGTTAATGCCTAAATCTTCGGGCGTTCGGGATGACTTTTCCGTCAGCAGTCCCTGTGCCTTAGGAAGACGATTCGAAGAAGGAAAAAGCGTCCTCTAGCTCCTCACTAGGTCGCTGAATTGCCCGGTCCATACGGATCTTATCGTATGACCTGCGCGGTTAATTAACGGATTAGGAATCTCCCGTAGATCCGTGCCTCCGAGGACACTTCTATTCTGCCTCATGTGGTTTGGGAAGGGCCGCGCAGCTGTGCAGCCCTCCAAGTTCGGGCTCCGCACGGATTTGCTCCATACATTCCCCCAAAAGGTGCTAGCTCTTTAATTTTCCTTCAAATACTCACAAGTGTTGTTTTTACGAGATGTTAGAGGTTCTTTTTATTGCTGATAGCAGGGATTCACCTTCAAATATCCAAAGGAAATGAAGGTTACACTTATTCCATCTTTTTTTTTTTTTTTTTTTTTTTTCCGGGGAATCAAATTTTACAGGTCTCCAGAGACAAATAAGATTTTTGACATTGAAAAATACACTCAACTTAATATTACACTCCAGGCGTTGGAAAACAGACGGTTCATGGGATTGCCATTCACTCAAGCAAACTTGTTCAAACAGAGCTTTCTTGTCTATTTTTATTTTTTTGGCACCAAGTGTCTCCAGCCACATCCTGCAGCCCTTATTGAGGAAAAACCGTCAGCGCAATGGCTTCGCTTCTCTCCAAGCTCCTCAGAATAGGGCCCCTCTACCAGCTAGTGTCTTACATAGCTTCCGCAGAAACTTTTAAACAGACTTGCAATGCCTTCAGTATTTCAGGCAGGGCTGTGTCTCAAGGATTTCTACCAGGCCTATGTCTAAAAGCCGCGTTAGGCTTGGCGAGACGGCCGCCCCCGCCCCATCTTGCTCCTCTCGTTTAAAAAAGAATACATTTATACATACATATATATGTCTGGAAGG
>NW_009932862.1:0-7895 GCF_000696875.1 Nestor notabilis
CGAGCTTTGATTTAGCTATCATTGCCATTTACTCCAGAAAGGTGAATTAGTACAGGATTATCTGGCACTGCAGACATGAAGCAATAGCTTAGGGAAACACAAGCTGCCAAAACTATTTATGAGCTTCTAAACACTTTTATTGTGTAAATATGGGATTATGTGTGTATATATATATATATATATTTATTAGAAGTCAATAACTCACATTATGATGAAGCCAAGTCCATCTTCTTTTTTTTTTCTCTGTTTCTTCTATTTCATCCTACTCTAACTTGCCAATCGTTACACATCAGTTTGTACGTCCGGCATTAGCTCTTAAAGGTCAACAGGAGGTTGTCAACAAGACATAGCAACAGAGATGAAAGCCAAAAGAATAACCTATCTAAAATAATAAATTTAGTTGCATAGAAAATAATGTGGTCACTCAAGCAAAGAGAGACAGAAAGTGAAGTAATAGAACATTGCTATAAATTCCCCCCCTTCTCTCTTTGTTCTAAGTGGAGATCAAGGATAGCACTGCAAGAACTGAGGAATGGCAGAATGATGAGCAGAGCTGAGATTCTCTAGAACTATTTTCCTGTATACATTTTTACTATACTTATAACATGCACAACAGAGAAAGATCCTGTATCACAATAAAATAAGCTAAAATAAACAGATAAATTAGGGGTAACTAGCAAATTCACCTTCTTAAATTATCACACTTACAATTTGTGTATTATAAGATCATAGAATCATAGAATAGTCAGGGTTGGTAAGCACCTTAAGATCACCTAGTTCCAACCCCCCTGCCATGAGCAGGGATACCTCACACTAGACCATGTCACCCAAGGCTCTGTCCAACCTGGCCTTGAACATTGCCAGGGATGGAGCATTCACAACTTCCTTGGGCAACCCATTCCAGTGCCTCACCACCCTCACTGTCAAGAACTTCTTCCTTATATCTGATCTAAACTTCCCTTGTTTAAGTTTGAACCCATTACCCCTTATCCTACCACCACAGTCCCTAATGAAGAGTCCCTCCCCAACATCCTTATAGGCCCACTTCAGATACTGGAAGGTTGGTATGAGGTCTTCACACAGCCTTCTCTTCTCCAGATCATAGAAAATATTAGAGATCTCAACATTTTCATAAAGTTGAAAAGAAAAATGTATAATCATTCAATAGCCTTTCTGACTCAAGTTCTGTCCAACTTCAAACACTTCTATACACTTAAATACGTTCTGGGCTCGTTAAAGATTTTATCAGAGTCCCATGGTCATGGAAAATAACCTAAGTGGGAATACACATGCAGAACTTAGAGCTGGCATAAGCAGAAGCACCTCCGTTAACACCAGTTGCACTGTGCCTACTTTCAGCTTTAGAGATCACCTATAATGAAAAGCTCTTACAACATTTTGATAGATTACCAGCATAGTCTAACATTTAAATAGCAAGCAGTGCTACAACTAACCATTTATCTTCTCAGAACTCCAAGAACACTACAGTAAAGGTGTTCTGAGAAAGAATATACTCCGTGTATTGCACATATGTATCAGCACTGTCAGTCTATTTGTTTCTTGCTTTGTCAGGTGGTCTTCCTACTAAAAGTTCCACAAATTGCCTGAATTTAGACTATTACTAGGGAAAAATATTTTCTTTGTATTAACATATATTTTTGTTATTATATATATATATTTAATAATATATGTATGATATAAAGCTATTATTTTACTTAGTCCTGTAACAGGTTCAAGCTAAAATATTACATATAGACTTGCAAAAGTTTTGAAAACCAGCTTGGTGTGAGAGCTTTCTCAATCAGTTTTACGAACAGCAGGTAATTCTCAGTCCTGCTTCAGGAACGGAATTTAAAGCAACATGGAAACATTGTATGAAGGCTAAGTATTACACATACCTCCTTCATCTCAGCTTTTTTTTTTTGCTTTTTTTTTTGCAGACGCAGAGATTCTTAGTCTTGAGCAAAACAGAAAACTCATACCATTAATCTCAGAACAATGGTTGTTTTGTAATATATTCATTAAGTAAAAAGCACCAATTATTATAATTGGCCTGAGGGAAAAGATAAATGCAAAGTAATGCCTAATTCTATAATCTGATTCCATTAAAACAACAAAATCAATTTGGGTGAGTTGGATTACTTGGTCTTTAAAAAAAAAAAATAAACACAAACCAATAAAAAAAAAAAAAAGCACGAGAGAAGAAAAGAAAAAATCAAACCAGGAGCACCATCATTGTTTTCTAGTAGAGTGAACTTTACTTTTTTTCTAAAAAAATCGGACTAATTTTTATTGTGGTCTCCAGAAAGTCCACTCACAGATTAGACACGTAGGCTGTTAAAGACATTATTATTAGCCTATCAGGTTTAGGACAGCAAATAATTAAGAGTGTACTGCATTTTCCATCATTCTTTTCATATCAAATGCACGTATCCTACTGTGGTCTTTTCCCATGGTCCACTGCAGCTGAGTCTGTGCCTGGCTACATACCTCATGGACCCAGACCCTGATTCTGACATTGCAGACCTGACTTTTCTCAGCTTCAGCTCAGACCTATTTCATAGCTTGATTTGGGAATCTGAACTCTTGGCTGAACATGGTTATGGTTGCCAAACCTATTCTGTTATTCTTGCTGCGGTACTGTAGGATGATGCCCTGATTGGTGAGGGCGTGGCCCCGCTTGCCTGTCACCCCAGCTCACCTTCCCTATGGGGCAACTAGCCCTGTTGCTCCCTGACACAAGCTATTGAGGTGTAACAGACAAAATGGAAGGCAAAAGTTCTCCACTTAACAGGCACATACAGGGAAAAAAAGTAACTGAGATAGGCCTCTAATAATCCACAGCCCAACTCTGATTCTAACAGCAAAAAACGTAGTGTAACATGAGACTTATAACACTCTCATATCTAGTTGATTCCCAACTTCAGTGATCAGGCAAACTGGGTTTATGAAGGTATTTGTTCCTTCCTATCTGTAAGGCATAGCATTGAAAACTATTTCTTGATCAATAGTTACGATTCTAATCTGTAAAGAGTCATGATACAGGGGCCTTCAAATTACTCTATTTTAAAAAAAAGGAAGCATTTCTGTCAGTGATGTCTTACTGGATGTTGTACATGTAAGCATTCATGCCATTTGCACAGAGCACAGTGAAGACTCTAGTTTGCCTCCTCAATCCTTTTTTCTCTTTTATGTGAGTGAATATAGAAACAACAACAGTCACTTTGCAGCCATATGCTGAAAATTTCTTAAGTAAGTCCAGTCACAGTAAGTACTTGAGATAAACAAATATGCCTTAAAACTTTTAACAAAAAATACCTGTATTTTACACAGTACAAAACAATTAGTTTTCTTCAGAACATAGCCCTTTGTGCACATACATCCTTTGTTCCTTTCATATTTCCTCTTACCTTTGAGTTACTGAATATGTATTTCAATTTTTAAAATGTCTCAAGCTAGCCTATAAGTTTATTACATGATCATGCGACATGGTCAGCATTAAAAATGTACTCATTTTACAAATGTTCAGCATGGCAAACAATACTGAGCATTTTAAGATTACCCTTCCCAAATGTACAAGCCTCACAAGTCAGATATCTGTGACTAAAAGACCTTGGTTTAAAATCTAATTCACTGTTCTTGTTAGTCATCTTCTGGTGAATTATCTAAAGATCATGTTTCTAGGCTTGACTCTGAGATTCTTTAATATACCTTAAATTCCCTTTAACGTCTTGAAAAGAAAAAAGAAGAAATTCATAGTCATGTGATAAAATTGTCATATTTGTAAAACAGTTGTGGATGGCCTTTCCTCAAATATGTATTTAAGTAAAGCCTTCTATAGTGAAGCATCCCGAGATTAAAACAATCCATCATTCATATATCCTTAAAGATCAGGTTTTGAAAGGTGAACACAATTCTTTACTCTGATCAAAGATGACTTAAGGATGACATGTAAAGCTCTAAAACATAAGGAGATCATAAGAGGCCAATAAAGATGGGTGAGCTGACATACTCAATTTCTGGAGGCAACAGAAGAGACAAATAGTATTAGTTAATAACAAAAATTCAATAATCTCTATTTTTGCTACCAGCAGTCAGCAAAACCCTTAGGACATCATTTTTGTAATTTATTTGGCAGTAAACTGTTAAAAAAATGTGATGTTTTGTAGTGGGTTGACCTTGGCTGGATGCCAGCGACTTAACCAAGCCACTCCATAACTCCACTCCTCAGCAAGAGAAGGAGGAGTAAATAAGATGGAAAACACCCTTGTGGGTCAAGGTAAAGGCAGTTTAATAAAGCAAAGCAAACGCTGCATATGGAAGCAAAGGAAAGAGAAAGATTTATCCTCTACTCCCCACCAGCAGCCAATGTCCAGTCACTTCCCAGGAAGTAGGGCTTCAGTACACATAGTGGTTGCTCCAAAAGACAAAATAATGAATGTCCCTCTCCCTTCCTCCTCATTCCTTTTAGCTTTTATTGCTGAGAAGTCGTGTGGTGTGAAATATTCCTTTGGTCAGTTTGGGTCCGCTGTCCTGGCTGTGTCCCCTCCCAAGATCTTGCCCTGGTGGTGAAGGGGGAATGTTGGAGAGACAGCCAGTGGGAGCAAAACACTGCTGTGTTATCAACACCCTTCTGGTTACCAATACAAAGCACAGCACTACGAGGGCTCCTACGGGGAAAATTAACTCCATTAACTCCAAACCCAATGCATGTGTCCTCCATTTTAAAGGGTATATTTTATAATATTATTTTATTTTGAGACAGAATTTACAAATTCATCAGCCCAGTTTCATTGTGTAACTTACCTTCTTTTACTCTATCTGTTCATAGACACATAAAGGACAGGAACATGGTTTATAAAATAAATCATATCAAACCAAAATGCAACCAGCTAGTCAAAGTGTCATGCTCCCAACACTGCGAATTGTAAGACTGTAGAGAAAATATTTAAAAGGAAACATAGTTTTGTGTGTAGAAAAATAAATTACTATGGAGTGTGGACAGAAAGAGATTTTATTTCTTTTTTTCAGTAGATCATTCTAATTACTTGGAAGCTATTCAGTTATTTCATAAGTATCCATAGACTGAAAGAAAGGATTCTCGTGATGGTATCTATTCACTCATCTAATGTTTTTAGACAGTTGCAATAAGAAATCACAGGCTCTGCAGATAAAGGTCCATTTTTTTATGGTATGCTTCTACGTTGTCTTTTGCAAAATGTGTGATGCATAAACTAGTACTGTATTTTACATAATAAAGAATAGTGACAGTTAGAGACTTGACAGTGATGTGTAAATTTTTTCCCCATACCATTCCTGCCTTACAAAGTGCTTGGGCTTCTGGCAAGGTATCTTCCACTGCACTGCCTATTTGTGATAAAATACTACCTTACTTTTTTCTAATGTTGATGCTTCCTTTCCCCCAGTGAATCTGGGTTCATTACAATCCATTCAGTACTTCTGCTATAACATTCATAAGGTGATTTGTCAACACTGTGACATGACTATACAAAAGAAACAGACACAAGGTCCCAGACACCAGCCTGATTAATGAGGAGAATGAAGTGTAATGAGAATTTCTAGTGGCTAATGTAGCTGCAAGAATCAAAAATACTCTTGTAGAACACACTACTTCATACTAGAACTGTGGGAAGTATGACAGTACTTGTCTAGACCTGTGAACCTGTCTACATCAATAACAGTGAAATATGTCTAAATTATGTTGAAGTTACATGATTAAAAAACCAAAACAAAATAAACATAAACATGTACTTTGAATAATGCTAAAATAGCACCAAACATTTGCAACTGTCCACCCAGCATTTTCCTTCCCAGGAGAATGAGATTGTGACTAGAAAAATCATTAAGCAAGTAACTGGCAATTTTTTACTGAGAGGAAATTGAGTATATATGTTGGCTAACCTTAAGAGATGATGAAGCACAATGCATACTCAACATGTTGGCATGAAACGAGACACTCAGGAGCGAAAACAAATTCACTGCTTCTGTCTTTGATTGTTTCCCACTTCCGTCACACTACCAGAAATTACCTTGCATATCCCAGTAGATAAAAAAGAAAAGTCAACCTACATTACTGCATCTACTGGGGGGGGTTGGGGAGAAAAAATCACTCAAAATTGAGGACTAACTATTTTGGGAAATTTGCACACTGCATCCATAGTCACAGAAGGCAGAATGCAAAAGTACAGAAAAAGTACAGTAAAAAGCTAAGTAGTTCAATAGTAAAACTTATTAAGTGTACTTTAATGCTCAGTAGAGGTCACTGATAAACAGATAGGAATAACCTCTACTGATCGACTTACTGGTCTTTCAACAGATTCTGACCTTCAGATTGCTTCTTCATTACAGGCTATGTTGTTCCTGAAAGGCATAGCATCTGGCTAGCTCATTATTTTGAAGAAAAAAAGGTAATGATCTGCAACATACGTTAATTTTGCTAAAGTTGTTTGCCTTTATTTTTTTTAATTTTATCACCTGACTTACTAGCTAAGTTCAATGTTCAAGTTACTGGTGTAGTTCAATGTTCCAAACTAGGAAAAAAAAGCATTAAAAAATCATATATAGACCAAAGATACACATTTCTGTCTTTAACTAAGATGGTATATCCCATTTGATTGTGGCCAAAAGGTAAGCATTTGATGCCACTCTCACTTTGAACTCAAGTTTTCAAAACTTTGAACTTAAGAACCTCTTTTGCTAAAGTTAGCAATATATTTATATTTTTCAAACACTTTTATTTAAGGTTTACATTTTTAATGTGTCTTGGAACAAATCAGGATATTAAACAAGGCTCTGACTCTTACATGAACACTGGAGTGAGAAACTTACTTTTGCTTTCCCCTTTTCTTCTTACCCCTTCCCAAATGTCATGGTATTAAAAGGAGCAGTTTACCTGTCCCCTGAAGGTTTGCCTTAGGATTAAATAAACTAGGCACTGTTTTACCTATCCCCTTTAAAAATTCCATCCAAACATATTAAGTATTCATTAGGACTATAGTCTTATTCATTGTTTTGGAAATTCTGGATAATAACTGTAACCCAGGCTTACGTTCCTTCCCAATCTTATTTTTAGTCCCATTATCAATTAAATAAGACATTATGTTGACTATTGTAGGGCCAGCCTATATTCCTCCAAAACTACTTCTTGTGCTCCAAGGTTCAACCAAATTTGACAAAACAGTTAAGATCTCACAATTACAATGTCTTGTATTCTTGATACTCAACATCCAGAGAGAGTGTAGAAACCCTGTAAGTGCCCCTTCTGAGGAAACAGCAGAAAGCTGACCCTTCAGCTGCTTTTATTCGTAGGGCAATAGGCAATAGCTAAGAAGGCCATTAGCATACATCTAATTCCAGACCACCACAATATGTCACCTATGATCATCTTGATAGGCCACACAACTGAATGAAACAAATTTGAGATAGATTTTGGGACATGTGGGAAAGAGGGATGGGATAGCACTGAGACTATTATATGGAACAGGTAATATATGGAAGAGATAATTTCTGGGATAGTTTCATTGACATGATAAAAATGGAGTGTAAGTTTTGGGTCAAATGGGGAGCAGGGAGGTACTGAGGATATTGCAGTGAGAAGAGTATTACAGATGAACCATAGCAAACATGTTTCACTATATCCAGTAGCTGCACAATGAATAATAATGAAATAGTACTTTGAATGAATAACAAGAAACCTTGCACATGTGCACATAAAAACTCTGAAAAGCTCATCCTTCGGTCACACACCAAAGTCTCAGAGGTGTGTTGGTTAATTAGCTGGATGAAAGGAGTTGAGAGTTCTTTCTAGAGCAAAGTCAGTGCTAATGACTAAATTTTTGGGGGGGGGGGGGGGGGACAAGGGGAAGAACAATTTT
>NW_009932862.1:7926-19464 GCF_000696875.1 Nestor notabilis
GGAAGAAAACTTTGGTTTTGCCATTCCCAAACTGTAAGTATAAAGAGATATATGAAAGGTGTTTCAAACTATATCTCCTTCAGGACTGAGAAAGCAAACAGAAAATTAGGTGGATTCAACATGTCTGTGTCACAGAAAACGAATAGCTGACCTTGAGAGGCACTGGTAACCTGGAAGTTATGCCTGTGCTTTTAAACTAGGATGGAAATCTCCACTCTGAGTATGCCATTAGTTAACTATTTTTTTTTTTTTAGCTTTAAGATTATTTAATAGCACAGGTGTAGACATTTTTGCTTATCATCCTACTTAAAAAATAAATTGGGATAGCTGCACAAATATGACTTGATACTGTGTCTAACATCACATTTCACAGACTCCTCAAGGTAAACAAGAACAGGTTGCCCTACTGGGACTCAGGCATCTTTTGGATCATACCTGCTATTATAAATTGGCTTCAAGAGCATCTTTATCTGTTATTTTTTATACTTTTGGAGTTAATAGCCAATAGCCGCTTTCAAATTCCAGACCTCTATCTAAAGTAAACTAAACCAAAACATGTTACACTGGAACAGTTACAGTGTTCCATACATATGGAGATATGCTTTCTCTATGCATACATGGATATATTTTTACATTTGAGAAAAATCAACTGAAGGAAACCCAAATTTCAGGAGAAGAGCAAAACATAGTGGAAGAGTTAAAAACACTTCCCTCTCAAGGTAACTGTCATAAATGAAACAGAAAATTCAAAAGCCTATCTACCTCTGGCAATAAACTGAATATCCATATATTATATATAAGCTCATGTAAACAGGTGCATATGCCTGGTTTTATTAGAAATGCAACACTGTTGGGTTGTTATTTCAGTCATTTAACTGCTCTTCATTACAGAGTAACTTTACATATACACCACTGATACAGAATTACACAAAACCCACAGTATAGTCTACATCCAAAATATTATTAATAGAGGTCTCTTAATGATAAACATACTATTTATTTTAAGATACTATTTTAAATACATTGAGGTATTTTGATTTTATTCTCTGATAGTGGTTTAGAAGCAATTAGCAACCATTTTCACAACCAAATCATGTATACGTGTATGTATCTAAAAAAGGAAAGAGCAAAGTAAAATCCTTGCTGATATACAATCGTTCTCTGTTCATATTTCTTTACTGTACAACCAGAATTTGAACTACTGAAAGTGATGTGGTTGCCAGAAACATAATTCTGTTTTTCTCAGTCTTATCATGCTTTTAGTCAATTTTTTGTTTATTTTTTTTTTAGATTTTCTCAGTCTTACACTTCTATCTTATCACGCTTTTTTTTTTTTCTTGAAACAACCTTAGTTCCATGAAATTCTTACTTCCTCTCAAAATTCTTTCATTGATGCAGCCTGTGTACCACCCCTCTTACATATCTTACTGATCTGCCTTGGAAGTTCTGAGGTACTGTCAGACAATGTGTTCAAAATAAAGCAAAAACTTTTAAAAGCCTGAAAATACAGTATAAAGTACACTCCTCCCACCGCATAAGATTCTCCTTGCACCATGCAACACCTGAATTGGCTAATACACTATTTACATTTAAGAATCAAAGACTTAAGAGCTCAACAATCTCAATAAAAGTCTTCCCACTGATGTCATCTGGCCATGGATCAGATCCTAAACCAACAGAGGTCAATAATTGTTCTCGTTCCTTCTTTTTTTCTCTACCACCCAGTCCAACTCCACTATGGTGCCATACAAACTGACATGGAAAACAGACTGACTTTTTAAACAGTCACATTAACAAACCCTGATAGCCAACAGAAATATTCAAGTGTATAGATATTAGTTATTCAGTACATTCCAGTTAGTGCCACATCTTGGTTTAGTCAGCTAGCACGAATGAGATAATTTTTGGCTCTTCAATTGCAATTTAGTGTTTGGGAATTAACAGTTTTGAACTCCCTTCAGAATTTCAAGTCTAGAATGAGACAGTTTGTAATATCCCTTACCCATTCCAAACATCTCTTAAATCCTAGTCATAAACGTCAAGTTTTATCATGCATAGGTCTATTTATATGCAAATTATGAAACAGAAAAGGGGGAAGTCTTGAATTTTATTTACTTTCCTCAAAAGAATTTCCTTCTTTTATGCTTTTGCCCTTATCTTTATGTGGTGGTTTTCTTTTTGCCTATCACACCCCATTTATCTGGGTCCTCAAGAACAAAGCAACAGCAACAGAGTAGTTCAGACAACTTGGGAACTGCACTCTCACTGACCCTCAGGGAAAAAAGTAACTTTAAAATATATTTTAACTGTGAGCAGAAATTATATAATGCCTTTAACAGTAGTGATAATGTCTAAAAAGATTCTAAAATCTATTCCATAAAAAAGCAGCTCAGTGATCCTGGAGGTTTGAACAAATCACAAGCAATTAAAACTGGGTGTGAGGCAGACTGTAGATATGTTTCTATTTCAAACCCCTGTAAGCTCAGCACTGGTCCTTTCAAGACTCTTTACATGGTCCAGAAATAAATCCTGCTACATAGGTTAGAGTGCAACATGGCTGCACAGTGGAAAAGAATCACTGCTTTGCAGAAAAGAAATGCTCGGAAGCGCTTCAGGCTTTAAAGAACTAAAATATCTGGCCTCCTGCAGATGCTATTCTACTAACTTACCATTTCTTCCCTGTTTGGTTCACTATATACAGTGAAATGTGTTAGAAAGTTCATTATGTCTGGTTATGAGTGGGAAATACTACCAGCTAAAAAAAATATTAAGAACGGCAGAAGGAAGCTCCTGATTTAAAGTATCTTGTAGTTCTAGTCTTTTCAGATAATGTTTCTATTTGCCTTAGAGGTGATAAGAATATAGTTCTTACTGAGGGTAGTGAGACACTGGAACAGGTGGCCCAGAGTAGTTGTGGATGCCCCACCCCAGGAAGTATTCAAGGCCAGGTTGGATGGGACTTTGACCAACATAGTCTAGCAGAAGGTGCCCCTGCCCATGGCAGAGGGGTTGGAACCAGATGACCTTTAAGGTCCCTTCCAACCCAAACTGCTCCACAATTCTATGATGATCAGAATACTTTCAAGATTTCAAAGAATTAAGTATGCAATTAGACTCTTGACACAACAGCAGTCGTTAACTTTCCCTTGTACTAGAGAAACAGCAATAACCTCCTGATACTTCTTTTGAGTGACTGTGTTACTGAATATTCAATTTGCTAAGAAAGTAGTGAAGCTACTTTAAAGAAAAAAGAAAAAAAATATTTCAGTCTTTCAGGAAGATTTGTGGGGCATCACTGCAAAGTAAATCAGTCAACAAACAATTCAGTCACAAAACAATAAAGAGAACACCTCATGTGCCTGCATATATGACACTGGCCTGATGCTTATCTTGTAAGCACAGTAATGAAAAGTCTTATTTTGGGGAAGCTATTATACTGAATAGTGTGTATCTTTAGAAACGACATATATGTTTACTTTATTAAGAATATTGATTACAAACCAACTTAAAGTAAAGAAAGTAAGTAAATAAACTTAAGAAAGTAAGTAAATAATTGTGGCTATATTCCATTTCAACATTTAGCACAAGCCCAAGGTGGATTCTCCTTCCAGTCAGTTGGGTCTTCCAGACCCCATGGAGTAGGACAATCCTGCTATAATGAGCAATGCAGGAAAATATACAGAATCATAGAATAGTTAGGGTTGGAAAAGACCTTAATATCACCTAGTTCCAACCCCCCTGCCATGAGCAGGGACACCTCCCACTAAACCATATCACCCAAGACTCCATTCAACCTGACCTTGAACACTGCCAAGAATGGAGCATTCACAACTTCCTTGGGCAACCCATTCCAGTGCCTCAGCATCCTCACAGTCAAGAACTTACTCCTTAAATTTAACCTGAACTTCCCCTGTTTAAGTTTGAACCCATTGCACCTTGTCCTATCACTAACTTCCCTAATGAAGAGTCCATCCCCAGCATCCTTGTAGGCCCCCTTCAGATATTGGAAGGCTGCTATGAGGCCTCCATGCAGCCTTCTCTTCTCCAGGCTGAACAGCCCCAACTTTCTCAGCCTATCTTCATATGGGAGGTGCTCCAGTCCTCTTATCATCCTCATGGCCCTCCTCTGCACTTGTTTCAACAGCTACATGTCCTTTTTATGTTGAGGACACAAGAACTGTACACAATACTCCAAGTCAGGTCTCACAAGAGCAGAGCAGAGGGGCAGGATCACCTCCTTTGACCTGCTGGTCACGCTTCTTTTGATGCAGCCCAGGATATGGTTGGCTTTCTGGGCTGCAAGCACATACTGCCGGATTATGTTAACTTTCTCATCAACCAACACCCCCAGGTCCTTCTCCACAGGGCATATATTTAACGGCAATCTATTTTCCCAAAATAAAAGTGCCAAAAATTGCATAAAATAGACTTTTTCAAAGTCTAAGCAGAATTACGTTTATATTTAGATTATCCCCGCCATGTATTGAGCCTCACAGCAAAACAAAAATCATGGGAAAACCAAGGAACAAGGCTAAGTCTCAAAGTACTAAGTTCCACACAAAGTGCTTGATGATTCTCTTCATTAAAACAGCATTAGCAGAATCTGAAGAGAAAGGGAGGAAGAGCTGCAAATGCTAATCACATACATACTTGGTTAAGAAAGAATTTCAGTATTTCAGCAAGTTAGAATAAAGACTCACTAATTAGTATTTTCATGTTTAAATGCTTTAAAATTCCTTCAACATTTTTTCTAATACTTATAAGAAGGCTGGCCTTGCCAAAGGTGGTAACACTACTGTTGCCAGCTCAAGGATTTTTAAAGCTCAAGGCAAGCTGAAATATGTCTGTCTAGCACACCTTAAAAATAATCCACACAATAAAAAGTCCAATAAACATTTCATTGCCTCTAGCAACCACCTGCTCTGCCTATATGTGGTCACTGAAAACCTAGTATAAACCTTACCCTCTTCACTAGTCATTATTCATACATGAAAGCAATCTAAATTGCAATTAAATTGTAAATATCCATTGTATATGGAGAAAAAGCAAATTAAATTAAATCTCATTGACTCAACTCATATTCCTGCCTTCACTTGAGGCAGTGCTTTACCCTTTGGAGCATATTGTAGAAATATTAGTATGACATTGGACATATCTTTATTCTGTAATCTGGATTCAAAAATCCAAGAAACCTATTGCCAGTTTCCAGAAGAACAGAATGAAGGAGGAAGGAGAATGGAGGAATTATGAAGAGAAATGTTTCTTCACTTTTATCATATAACATCAAGAAGAATTTACTTTATAGTGCTGGCTCAAGCATCTCATGATTCCATGCACCATAAGCTCTGACATGCAAATAATGACTTAGTGGGGGTTTTAAGAGCTGTCCATGGATAACTCAAATTACCTGCATTCAGTGGATGTCTAATGCCTTAAATATCACCTTAAAATTCTAATCTAAGTTCACATAACATATCCAACTACAAAGTTTATTTACACCAAGTTTTTGCCTCTTCATACTAGGCAGTAGAATTAATTTTGCGGCTCGTTACGTTCATCTCCTTACCACTGTGGCATATCATCGAATATTTTAGGTTTCCCATTATATTAAGATGGTTTATCAAGCACCAGCAACATGGATTTAGTTTTAAAAAATGCTATAACATTACAGAGATAGTCAATCCTCAAGTGTAACAAAATCCAAGAAACAAAATGAAGACAGAGAGGGAGAAACAGAATCAATGCAGAAAGCTAACCGAACCAGTGTTAAAGTCACTTATCATTCCAAATCACCACTTACAAAGTTGAGACATATAGGACAAATTTAAATGGATTACTTTATTAATCTGATATTGTAAAAGAATTTTTGCCTCAACCATGAACTCCACACACACAAAAAAAAAAGTATATCAGGAAACTTCCCGCCCAGTATTCCGCATTCAAAACTTTCACTCAGTTCTTAAGAATGAAGGAAATGAATGATGAGAAATGAAGCTTTTCTGGTAAAACACACTGCCAATCTAACATGTAGTCTTTAATTAAGTATTAGTGCTCAACCTTTTCCCTACCATCCTCACAAGTCGTGAAAATTAGCCAGAGCTGTCTGGGAGCAGTTACTGAGCAGCATACACTGCTGATGTCCTTATTACATTTGTAATGTGATATGAGGCCTTGATTCTTCTCAGCTGTCATTCTTGTGCTCTTCTCTAGAATCACATTCACTTAACAATGAAGAAAAAGGATGCAAAATAGTATGATGCCTGCATCTAGCTTCCTCACATCAAATACATACTTAATTATATACATCACTAAAGATCTTTGTCAATGCAACACTGTTAGTCAAAGTAGGTATCTGTGAAGATTTCCTTTGTCGCACATTGAAATAAAAACTGCATACTGTCCATGTGCAGAACAGAACAAGGAGCCCAGACTGATTCATGAGTTTTGAATGCCAAGTGGCTCTTTTCACGTCATACAAAGAACATCAATAACAAAATGCATGATGTCAGCTGCTGTGTCTGGATGCTGTAAAAGGATGCAAAACATCCTGAAGCTGTATTTAAATTGACAGGGCTTACTATACTGGGAGGTTTTGCTGCCTGAGTGGGAGCCTCGGGACATCACTGTCAAACCAAGAAATGAAGACTGCCCTCTGAAGGAAGCCCTGTCAACTTATTTTTTATCTTTCACAGTAGCTTTTTCTCCATGTTGTTCATATGTGGAGACTCCATGTGCTTACTTCAGTTCCAGATCCACATCTTCGTCAGTCATTTCAAACAAGTTCCCCTTACCATTCCTTTCCATCGAATCAAAGTGAAGCTAGTTAGTAATGGATCACCTCAGTGTTATGGTTTCTGGTTAGAATCGGCAC
This sequence comes from Nestor notabilis, assembly GCF_000696875.1. Taxonomy (NCBI): domain Eukaryota; kingdom Metazoa; phylum Chordata; class Aves; order Psittaciformes; family Psittacidae; genus Nestor; species Nestor notabilis. The sequence goes on from NW_009932862.1 coordinate 14,798, forward strand.
CATCACACCAATTAATTGCTATTTACTAAAAACCAAACAAAAGGAGTAGTCTTTGCCTTCTCAACATCAGTGAAACTGCTGACCAATCCTCCTTAAATGTAGCTGCACATTTGTTCTTAGTATATAATTCTGCTTATCAAAAGCTTGCTGATCTCATGCAATTCAGATTAACATATACAAGAAAAACTATATATTCAGTACAGCAAACAAACCCATTTGAACCAGAAAAAATAATGCCGTTTGTGGCATATCTCTAGACTTCACAAAATCCACTTGCCGGTTTAGTTTGGCTCAAGAATGCCATAAAATTTTTTAGTATTTGCTATCCTAACAAGTGTTTCGAGATTTTTAAACAAACAGATATTTTACAGTCACACACATTTTGGGGGTTATTTTATTGTATGCATTGCAATCCCAGTCCTTATTAGTTTTTACAGACCAAGAAACTAATGAAGTCATATTACGTGGTTTGTTTTTTTTCTAAATAAGACTTTCAGAACTAGATCTATTAGGAGAGACAATTACTATTCTGTATAAATATCCCTGCCATTGGTCTCTAATAGAACTCTGTTATCTGGTTTTATTATTCTTAGATATTGGTTGTACTGCAGTATAAACATGGAAATTGAGGCATATATTCCCTTGGAAACATAACACAATCTGGATACTTGTAAGTAGATTTAGAAATCACTCTAACATTTAAATTATATATTTCTGTATGGAGAAAATAGGTTTGTCAGTGGGATACTGTTGTGCTCTGCTTTACTAACATCTAACAAAGGAAAATTGTAACTTACATTACAACTGTAATCAGAACAAGAAAAAGGTCAACATTGTTTAGGAATTCTGGATCCTTGGAAAATTAAGCATCTGAGATCAAGACGAGTAAAGAAAAACTGATGTTATCAGGCATTTTTAGTCTCTGACATGATTTGTACACCAGAAAATAGAGCTATAACTAACTGCACTGCTTTTAAGTTGCACTGTTGAGAGTTTCCAGTTAGGTACTGAAAGTTCCTGTCAAGCAGTAAAAGTTAAGGTCTTGGGGGAAAGTTTCTGTCAGCTTGTCTTCAGCACACTTAATACTTTTAAACCACTTTCAATGGAGCTTATTTGCCAAAATTTACCAAAAAGCTAAGAGTTCATTTCCTTTCTAAAAATCATATTCAATAACATAATTTTCCATTTCTCACCCACTTCTTAAGTAAAAATAATTAGGTATTTAAGCAACCTCTATTAAAAACGGTGTATTTTAAAAGTACCTAATACAAGCAATATAAAATGCATAGCTATCCCGCTTTCAACATATAGATGAAAATCATGACATCTCTGTTTAATTGACTTCTAAGAAAACAAATTTGTCTGACAGATGGATAGGTGACACTGTAATGTTGCCTTCCCTTGCACTGTTGTGACAAGATGAAAATAGCTTAGATTTATTGTAATGAATGTTGATGCCAAACATTCAAGCTGAAAAACAAAGACAGACATACTCGTCCTGCAGCTCAATTCCTATGGACGTATTCATTTGGAAATTCTAGAAATCCAATTACAGATAGTTTAGTTATGTTTAATTTATTAAGCAACATTAGTTCAAAGATTAGACTTCACATTAATCAATACCTGTAGACAGAGCTTGTTTATGCACCCAAGTATATTTCCAGGTACAATTATATACTAGGTGATTACAAAAAACAGTAGGGTCACACTAGCTCCCAGTAGAATAGAAGCTTCATTGAAGAAAAGCAAAAAAGGTCTGGGAAAATAAAAGTGGCCATAAAAGAACCCAAATTCTAAGCACTGTAAAAATCTGAAAAAAAAAATGAAAGCATATTGCAGAAAAGAAAGAGGCTATATTTGATTGGGAAGGCTGTGAGAATATTCTTCTCATGCCAAAACCACATACTGATGACAAAGAATATGACTTGGTTTTGACAGTGAGGTTTTGTAAATGTGAATTGTCAGAATAGGCTATTTGGGAAAATCTTTGGTGTATTTAATATGGGAATATACTAAACATGGAATTACCAGGACATCACAGAATCAATTTGGAAGGGACTCATAAGGATCATTTAGTCCAACTCTCCGCTCCTTGCAGGACTACATCATATGATTTAAGAGTGTTGTCCAGATGCTTCTTGTGCTGACAGGCTTGGTGCTGTGACCACTTCCCTGGAGTCCCCGTTTCCGTGACCAACCACCTTCTCAGTGAAGAATCTAATGTCTAATGTGAACTTTCTCTGACACAGCATCATTCTGTTTCCTGTCACTGGTCATGAGAAAGAGATAGCACCTCCTCCTATGTTGCACCCCTTGAGGAATTTGTAGACTGCCATGAGCTCACCCCTCAGCCTTCTCTTCTCCAAGCTGAATAAACCAGGTGACCTCAGCCGCTCCTTATAAGTCCTGCCCTCAAGAGCTTTCACCCTTTTGGTCACCTTCCTCTGAATATACTCTAATAGTTGATGTTCATGTATTGAGGCGCTCAGAACTGCACACCGTACTCAAGGTGAGGCCACATCAGTGGACTATAGACAAGGACAATCACCTCCCCTGACCAGCTAGCGATGCTGTGCCTGATGCATCAGAGGACATGGCTGCAAGTGCACCCTGTTGATTCATATTCAACTTGTCATCAACAGAAATCCTCAGATCTCTTTTGTGGGGCTGCTCTCCAGCCTCTCATTCCCCAGTTTGTATGTATAACCAGGATTACCCTGTCCCAGGTGGAGAATCCAGCACTTGCTTTTGTGAAATTTCATATGGTTGGTAATCATCCAGGTCTCTAGTCTTCCCACATATCTCTCTGTAAGGCCTCTCCACCCTAGAGGAAGTTCACAGCTCCTTCCAGTTTAGTATTATAGGCAAACTTACATAATGTACGTTCAGTTCCCGTGTCCAGATAATGTATGAAAACGTTAAAGAGCACTGGCCCTTAAACTGAGCTCAGGGGAACCAGCCCACTGATGACTGCCTGATAGCTTGATGTAACCACACTTACTACAAATGCTTTGAGCATGACCCATCAGCTAATTCTTCACCCAATGTATTATGGACTTATCTAGCCGTATGTTGGACATGTTATTCTGAATGATACTGTGAGGGACAGTATCAAAAGCTTTAGTAAAATCCAAAAAAATCTGTCTCAAAAATTGGTGTCAACTTTAATAAGCCACTCATCTAACTAAAATCACCTTCACACACACTTCTTCCACGCTTCAAGCTATGGTATTATTCTCCAAACAGCATAACAGGATAAAAACATCACAGAACCTATCAAGGAACTCTTAGAGTTTTTTCTAAGTATATGGAAAGCAAATCATGAACCACAAGTTATGACAATTTTGGCTTCCCCACCCAAATAAATATCAGGTCTGAGCAGGGAACAAGCTTCAGACCACTGCTCTAATTACAGAGCAAGTTAAACACGCTGGCAAAATCCATCTGCAAGGAGATCCAAGAAGAAGATACTGTCAAAATAATTTGATGCATTAAACATTTAAAGCACTTCTCATATAATTTTCAATAAATAGAAAGGTGAAATGTGTTTTCTTTTTATGCTCTCCTTTTGTTTCTCAGTAGATTAACTCTACTTTTCAATGCAAGCAAACCAAGAATAAAATAGACAACTCATTTGTGTGTGAATCATTACAGATCAAAATCCAGCAAAGAAGAGGAAAGTAACTGCATAAAAGACACTGTTACATTTCAAAGGCATGACTGTGTAACACTTGCAAAACAAGTGATGATAAATAGATTTTAATTTCTAAAAGCTACACATGCTATCATGAAAAAGTTTTGAAACAGAGATGGAAAAGAGAGACCCTGAGGAATTTAACAATTCTGAAATATATCTCTGACTTAATTTTAAGACTTTAAGCAAATAACAAAAATCTTTCATGAGTGTTTTTTGAACATACTTAAATGCCACTACTGAAAACCTAAAATGAAAGAGAAGCCTAAATTTAAAGCGAGTTTTTATTTAATTGTGTTACCTATCAAAACCAGTACACATCTAAGCTTCTTTACTTATATGAAGAGGTTGTATTTTTTAACCATTACAGAACATTAGAACAGCAAAGGAACTATCCATATCTTAGAGGGTTTACACAATGAAAGAAAATGACAGTAAAAAACTGAAGAAAAGTAAACTTTAGCTAATTAGCTGTCTGATATTATTTCCTAATACCAAGTTCTAATAAGGCTGCAGAAATCTGGGAAATTCTCAATCTCTTACAAAGAAATACTAAAAGACGTAGGGATATGAACTGTTCTTAATGCTTACAAGGCTGCATCTCTTCCAGTTGTAGACACAAAATTCATAAGAATAATCAGGGAACTGAATTTATGAATTTCTGATAGACAATTGTTTGTAGAAAATGGTCCTGTTCCTTTAAACTCCATAAAGTGAGAAATCACAAAAAAAATCACTTTTTCCATATAAATATGGCATTGATAGCCCATTCGGACATATTCTGGACTCTTTGTACACACAGATTTTGAAAACCAAGCTCTACTAAAACTCATATATATTGATACAGATAACCAGTAAATTAACTGGAAAATTTAATACACCGATAACATATCACATCGACATGTAGGTGACAGAAGGAAAATGTTGTCAAGTAGATGTTGTCCATGTAGAGAGACTTCAGCTGCTCCAACCA
>NW_009932863.1:0-239 GCF_000696875.1 Nestor notabilis
TGGGCACCCTGTGCCAGCGCCTCAGCACACTTATGAAGAAGAGTTTCTTCTGATATCTAATCCGAATGTAACCCTCTTTCAGGTTAAAGCCATTCCCCTTGGGATGAGGGTGGTGGGATGGAGATTGGGAAGCCCCAGTGGTTGGGGGCAGTGGGGCAGGGATTAGGGAACTGCTCCCTGTGCAGGCTGGTGCTCAGGCCCCACCGAGACAGGGGCACAAGGTGGGGTTCTGTGCGTTT
>NW_009932863.1:686-922 GCF_000696875.1 Nestor notabilis
GCTGTCACCCATTGCAAATGGCCTAAAAACTGTGGGGAGGACACGCGCAAAACCCAGGGCAGCTTTGTGGGGCCGGGGAATGCATCCTCCCCACCACATAGCCCAGCGCCTCCCTGGAACACCCATGTCCCCAGGGGCAGGATGCATCTCCTGGGGTACAGGGACACCATCCCTTTCCCTGGGTGTTTGTCTGGGCAGGAAGGGGACCAGGACCTTCCTGGCCACTGCGGACTGTG
>NW_009932864.1:0-582 GCF_000696875.1 Nestor notabilis
GGTGACGTCGGGCTGTAGCTGGGTGACATGGCACCACCTGTGGAGAGGGGACAGCGGGGTGAGGGGGGCCCCAAAACGGGTGTCGTGGGGGTGCTTTAAAGTGGTTCGGGGTGGGTTTGGGTGTTTTGGAAGTTGTTGGGGTGTTGTCAGGGCGTTGCAGGTGTCTTTGGGGTGTTTTAACAGTGTTTTGGGATGGGTTGGGGTGTTGTGGAGGTCTTTAGGGTGTCTGAACAGTGTTTTGGGGTGTTGTCGAGGGGTCCTTGGGGTGGGTTTGGGTGTTGTCGTGGTATTTTTGCACTGTTCCGGGCGGGGTAGTTTTGCACTGTTCCGGGGTGTTGTCAGGGTGTTTTGGGTGTTGTCAGTGCCTTTGGGGTGTTCTGGGGTGCGTTTGGGTGTTGCTGGGTGGTTTCAAGGTGGGTTTGCAGTGGTGCTGGGTGTTGTCAGGGTGTAGTTGGGGTGTTACTGGGTGCCGTTGGGGTGTTCTGGGCTGGATTTGGGTGTCATGCGGGTGCTGTCAGGGTGCACTCGGGCTGTTGCGGGTGCTGTGGTGGCTGCACTCACCGGGTGAAGGGATGTAGGGGC
>NW_009932865.1:0-203 GCF_000696875.1 Nestor notabilis
GACATCACTGCGTCTCTCTCGTCCGCGGCTCCGGCTCCGTTTCAGTTTTCATCTGTGTCATAAATTCCTCCAGGTGGAAGCGGGGGGAAAAGGCGGGGGACTTCGGGACGGGACACACCAAACCCAGACCACACGCGTCTGCCGAGGGGCTGCGCGCTCCGACGCGGGCAGAGGGGAGGAGGCGGCGGGGGGGGGGCGGGAGG
>NW_009932865.1:233-577 GCF_000696875.1 Nestor notabilis
GCAGAAACTTTTTGCGGGTTTGGGGGAGCTCCGGGGTGCAGAGTAACCGGACGGGCAAGTCGCTTTTTGCTCGGGAACCCACCCACTGCGTTCTCCAACCTCTGTCCCCACACAGTCGCATCTGCAAACGGATGGGAGAAGGGAAAAGGGAATTCAGGCTTTTCCCAAGCTGAGCTGCTGTTGTTGTTATTATTATTACTACTATTATTATTATATTTCCTTGGTGCTCCGCGACCATACAGCCCTGATGCAGTGGTTGGGCAGCTCTACTCTGGGGACAGGCTGAGAGAGCTGGGCTGGGGCAGCTGGAGAAGAGAAGGCTCCTGAAGGGGAGACCTTAGAGC
>NW_009932866.1:0-25839 GCF_000696875.1 Nestor notabilis
ATCCTCTTCTACAGTGGGCCTAAGGTCTTCGAAGCATCAAGGATATTTTTACAATTTCCAGTGTTTAATTGTTCTGATGTTCAAATACCCTGACAGTTTAAAAAAGGCATCTGTCTTTTATGCTGAACTTTTCTACCTTTAGCTTCCAGTCCCTGATGTTTCCCTGCCATTGTCTACCCTAAATGGCAAAGCTGGTTTTGCTAGAGCAAAAACACTCATACAGATGGAATTTGGGACTGCACTAGCCAGGGACACTTTTGAAAAAATTGAATTTCCAAGCCTTTTCCTTGTGCTTTTAATGTTAAGAACAGCAGTATGTAGAATTTCATAGCTTTTTTTTTTTTTTTTTTTTTTTTTTTTTTAATGGTTGAGGGTTTTTTGGGGGGAGGGGTGAGGGGGTGGGAGATTTGGTTTTGGGGTTTTTTTGGGTGTTTTTTTTCTTTGTTCTTTTTTTTTTTTTGCCTTGGAAGCATATGTATTTGCAGATTCTTAGTGGATGTTGTTCCTTTCTTATTTTCTTTCTCAGGAGTGTTGTGTTGTTCTTTGCCCAACCCTAGGAATGTCCATTTTGAATCTACAAACATGAAGAATGTCCTTCACTGGTCAGCACCAGAAGGCACAGGACATGGAGTACTCTACAAGGTGAAGTATTTGGTGTAAGTTGGCTTGTTTATTTTATTCTTCACTTACTTTTATTCTAGCATTTTAAATATTAATTAAATAAACTTTTTTGCAAGATATGACTGCAAAAAAGTAAAGTGAGAACTAAAATGTGGGTTAGACTTAAGCAGTATGGGTTTTAAATTTTACTCCTGCACTGCTTACTTCAGATCCAGTTAAAAACATTTATAAGGAGACTTTCTTCCTATGAAGAAAATGTAGGATGCAACAGACTAAAGCTTTCAGAATCCTGATAAATGAGACAGAAGGACGAAGAACTGTGCTGTGGACTGGCATCTGTACACATTAGCCTTCTGTACACATTTAAACAGATCTGGAGATGTAGTATTTAATAGAATATTAACAACACCCAGTGCTCTGTTGGTCTTACCAACAGATGCAATCCCCACAGATTTTTTTCTGATCCCTCAAGCCTCTCTAGTCTAGGAGAAAATCCACTGAATTTATAAAGTATTGTAGAAAACCAAGCAATGTGATTGGAATCAGGCCCTTATATTTTCAAGGTCTATGCTTTGTAGGATATCAAGGTATTTGAGTAAGGACCAGAATATAAATTTCCTTTATTTTCTCCAAGAGAGCACTGGATCATTCTAAAGGACAGTGCTGGAAGTTTGGCTTATAAATAAGTGTAGCACTCTTGTCATGGGTAACGTAATTCTCCCAATCTTTACCTCTCGTATTTACACTTCCCTCAGTCTAGTACTGTTTTCATGACACTAAACCAAATGTAGATCTCCAGTAGTTTCCAGTGACTGGAACTGGCTACTAAAAATGCATGGAGTTGCATCTACAGAGACTGCAAACTCTTTGCTCAGATCTTGCCCTCTATGCTAATAGGAATGGCATAGTCAACCTCCTAGAAAAGAGGAGAGTGCTCAGTAATCATGGAATGAAAGATAATTGTGTATAAGATAAAATGCTCAGAGAGCACTAGCTACACTGACTCTGCCAGGTCAGCTGGTCCACAGAGGAGTCTGTAGTCATAAGTATAGCCATCTTACACAAAAATATTTGTATGTGCCTCTGCCTACCCAGGACAGCAATTGCCTTGAGCTAGATGGAAAATACTAGTGAGTGGTACTGCCCTACAGTCATGTAGAAGCTGCCACACTCCCTTACTAACAAGCAGCCAGAGGAGGAATTCTTAATAAGGAGCTTCTGATGAAATCCAGACAGGAATTTCCCAAGGAAATCTTGCTTTCTTTTACTAGTGTGTAAGAGCTGGTCAGTAGTGATGCACTGTTGGTAGTAGGTATATGCCCCTTTTTCAACTAGAAGGATTTTGAAGTTCATTGTATTCCAATGGAGTCTTTTTTTTCAGCTAGAAAAAGAAGTAACACTCAGTGATGAGTAGTCTCCTGTCCACTCATCTTAGACACCCTGAGTAGAATCTGTCTCTGTACACCAGGATGAACCACTGGCAGAACTCTTTGCCTATATATAAATAATTACCCTGATTGTTATCATGTGTTTAGAATTTAAACCAAAACTGTGGAGACTGAAGTTGAGAGATCTCCAGTCTGTGCAAGCAAAATTAGATTGGTAACAGCAACATCTCTGTTAGTTCCATATGGCCTCTTCTGGGTAGAGCCCACTCTCGTTTATTTTTCATTAAAAACTTGTGGGAATATTGTATTTTATCTCAGCAGAAGTTAGGATTCCTTGAAATGCAGATTTCTGCAAAAAAACCTGTTTTATCAGCCATAACAGCAGTTCCTGTGCTATATCATCAGGTGACTAATATCATGGTAATAGCTTTTGTACAGCTCCTTTTTCTTTCTTTTTCAATATAGATATGGTGTTGGCAAATGGATTAGAAAGCCAGAATGCAGGAATATCAACAGAACATGGTGTGACCTGTCCAGTGAGACCTCTGACTATGAAGAACAATACTATGCGAGCGTTAAAGCCTTCCTAAATGGGATGTGCTCTGACTGGATAGAGACCACACGATTCAACCCTCTTACAGACAGTAAGGAAAGCTAATGGTACAGCCAGAAGTTCTATGGCCTTGATTAATCTCTTTGCTCAGACTGCACATGCATTCAGAGAGGATAATATTTTAATTTGACCATGAGGTTAGATTTTTTTTGCAGTTGTTTCACATTTATGCTTTTGGTAGAAGTAATTTGAAATAATTGTATCAGAACCTGGGTATATGTGTGTTACATATGTGGTCTCATATAAACAGAATATTGTTTTATGCTATGGTAAATATTTACTCAAGGCAAATAAAAGCTGTGGCCCACCCATAGCGTGAAGAACTCAGATTTTGAAAAGGCTCTATTACACCAAGCAGTAATCGTACTCTAGAGCACAATATCTCTTATCTGTGCCAGATAATCTGAGAACATATTGGTAATCTAACTTATTTTAGCAATTGACTTTCAAGGTTGTTTATCCTGAAAAGTCACAGGAATTCCTAGGCAAAATTCCAAGTCAATACTCTCCTTCTCACTGTAAAGATCCTCTAAGTTGTCTGATGGAATAATTTTCTGTCAATATAAATTAATTGTCCAAAGTCCTACTTAGACTCCCCAAAACATCACAAAAATTAAATATCATCCACTTTAAAAAAACCCCTGCATGGTCAAATCAGTATGCCTCTGCTACATTCATCTGCTTTTTGTACATGTTCATTTTTCCAGCTAAAATTGATCCACCCATGGTAAGTGTGTCTTCTACTGAGAAATCTATTTCCATCATTCTGACTGCTCCTGAGAAGTGGAAGAAGAGTCCTGAGGGAGAATCTGTATCTCTGCTTCAAGTGTATCCTGGCCTGCAATACAACGTGTCTGTCCTCAACAAAAAAACAAAGAAGCGGGTAAGATTTGACAAGGCTGTAGAACTGCACTTATTAAACCTCTGCTCTTTAAACACACTTTGTCTGATGGAAACAGGATACATAGCCCATAGCCTTACAGGAACTGTAGGATCATACAGGTTGGAAGGGAGCTCAGGAAGTCTTCAGTCCAAAGTACTGTTCAAAGCAGGATCAGCTGTGAGCTCAGACCAGGTCACTCAAGGTTTGTTCAGTTGCATCCTGAAAGCCTCCAAGGATGGAGATTGCACAACCAGTTTCACTACTTGACTTTCCTCTTAGGGATAAAGTAATTTTCCTCGTGTCCAGTCTGGACCTCTTTTTGAACTTATGTCCCTTTTTGAACTTATGTCCATTGTCTCCACCCTCCCTGCATTCAGCACTGTCATCTTGATGAGTCATCCTGGGGACTGCTGTTAGGTCATCCCCCGTCCCCCCCTCAAGCCATCCCTTCTTTCCTACATGGACCAAACTCCAGTCCCTCAGCTTCTCCTCACAGTGCAGGTGCTCCAGCACCTGGAGGTTGAGGATCTTGGTGATCCTCTACTAACCCATTCCAGTTTGTCAGTCTTTTCTGTATTGGGTGGGACAAAACCGGTCATGATGTTCTGGACATGGTCTGATGAGCACTGAGTGGAGGGCAGTAACCCCTCCCCTCCATCTGCTCACTCTTCTTCTGACAGAGACCAGGATACTGTTGGCTGCCTTTGCTGTGAGGACACGTTGGCTGGCTCATGTTCTTGCTGTCTGTCCCCCGTCCTCTTCAGCAGGGCTGCTCCCAGCCAGTCAGCTTCTGGCAGTATTCATGATACGTCATGACAAAGTGCATCCTTTGTCATCGCATCTGATGCTTCTGCTGATTTACATGTCGTTAGCAAGTAGTAGTTCCCAGCATAAACACAGTAGGTGAGGAGGAGTTCAGTGATAAAGTTACAAAAACATTCATTCTTCTGTTCCCATCCTCCAGGCACAGTATCTTTCTGGCAGATCTCTGAATTTCCTAAAAAGGCACAAGAAACTTTATACCAGAAAGGTCACCTTCTGTCAAAAGAGATATTAAAATGCCAAGGTTAGCAATTAGAGGTAGACAAAAGGGGTTTTGTGGGTTTTTGGTTGTGTTGTGGGTTTATTTTTTTCTTTTTCATCAATACACTTGACATACAGCAATTACTTTACTTTAGACTCCAAGGTCTACACAGCACCCATTATTCTAAGGCTCCCATCTTTACCAGACCATCCCAGTTTGAAAGATTTTGTGGAACTGTATTGTGTGCCTTTCACTGGCCTTTGGATCAGGACAACGCTGGAATGATGCTCCATTGCAAACACCAGCATGAGAATGTGGCTGACTGGTGGTACTTCATATAAAGCATGAAATTGCTCAGTAGAAAAATGATTGAATGGAAGATAAAGTATTCAGAGAACGTGACCTGTGAAATAAGTTGAGGGTTTTATTACATTTGGAAAAAAAAAAAAAAAAAGGGTGCAGTTGCAGTTCTTACAGTATCATTTTTTCCAGGAAAATTGTGTGCTTGTGATACATTTTATATGGAAGATCTTTACTTTTCTGCAACTGAGAGGTTACAGGAGAAAAAAAAATATCTTTTTTTTTATGTCTTTCAGTGGTGGTTCTCCATCAGCAACACCACCTTGGTTGTGCCCTGGTTAGAACCTGGAACAGCTTATTGTGTCAGCGCACAGATACATGTCACCACACCACTTTTGCACAGTGGGTTTTCCAAAGAATATTGCATTGCTACCTTGAAAGGTATGTGTAAACTGGTAAACTACAAAGAGAAGATGCAAGTTAGAAAAAATGGTGATCAGGTTTGTAAGTTTTTTTATGTATCCATTCTGAGAGTGAAGCATTGTGTTTTCCCTCTTTATGTATTTGTACCAATGAAAATAAATCTTTGCTTTTAATAAAACGTATCTGAGATCTACTGACTGGAAAGTATGTCAGTACCTCTGAAAATAAAGATCTGCATTCTTGGAGTCCTAGTGAATGAAGAATATCTTTTTCTCCTTGAATGATGTTTGGGAGTGGCAGATGTGGGTCAGTCTGAAGTTAGTAGCAGGAGAACCTGAGGAAAGGGTTGTTACTTCTTTTTAGAATTTTATTTATAATTCAGATAATAATAAAAACTTGTCCTGAAGCTCAAATGTAATTTTTTTAATTTCCTGCAAATTACTTGCTTATCTAAGATGTTTTCATCTCATATCCAGAAAGCAATTTCTGGATACAGGATGTATGGTGAGTGCACACATTACTATCTGAATGCATTAAAATGTTGCTCCGTATAATGAAAACTTTTGTTTTGTTAACAGATAAAACAGCAGATGAGGCTATGACAGTCATATTTGGATATGTTCTGCCTATCATGCTAGCTGTCCTTTTTATTTCAATGATATGCTATTGTGTGCACAAGTATATTGATGTCAGCAAACAGAAACATCCAACAAACCTGGTAAGTGTTCTCTGTTGCAGGAGGTCGCTGCCAACCTTGACACTCACAGCAGGTGTGTGTATTTTCTGGGGCTCTGAGTCAGAGTCCCAGGCTAGCTGCAAACAAAAGCTCTAGTTGCCACTGATATCACAAAAAAGAACAACACATTTAGGGTTATTAAATGAAAGAAAAAGGGAGTAATCATTCAAGTTAGCAACTGTGTCTAAAAAGATGGCCAGATCTAATGAAGATCAGAACAGAGCTGTTCATTTGGAAATGTTATTGCCATAAGCATAGTCTGAGGTATGCTGAGACAAGCTCTGTTAGGAAGTCATCACTCCTTAAATTTATCTAGGAAGAAGCACTGTAGAGATTTGTTGAACAAAAGCTATTAATTGGTTGAATTCAGAAACAAGAAGGGAAGATAATTAAAGCAGTATGGAAATCCTGTGATGTTTTATTTGACTATTACTGGGTATTACCAGATTTTTCCACTTAATTGTAATTGTGAAGGATTTAATATGTGTGCATTATTGAGATAATTTAATCTGGATTTCAACTATACTTTCAAATATGACACCATTTCCTAACACACAAAAATGTATAAAAACCCACATTCTATTATTTAAACAGCCCAAATACACTCTCTATGTAAAAATGTTTGTAAGCTTCTTAGAGTTGCAAAGTTTACTGATTTTTAGAAAGATGGCATAAAGTCTAACAAATACTCCTGGTTTCCAGGTCATGAGCCCAGCAGAGCTTTCTCACAGCTGTCTTTAAACAAATCTCTTGAGTATAAACATAAAATTACAATAATGAATGAACACTTCGATGTTAATCTGACCTGCATGACACTGTGGGATGGGAGGTACAAGGGAATTGGTTTCAACATGCTGATCTTTCTGAAGAAATCTAGAGCAGCACAGAAGCGTCAGGAGAAATATCCACAGAAGGTTCCAAGGGTTGAGAAGGAGTAGAGCAGTGTGTTCAAATGTGCATGGACACACCTCCTGCACTTGAAGAGGCACCAGCTTTATCACAGAATCGTGAAAACACAGAGTGGTTTGGGTTGGAAGGACCTTCAAAGATTATCTAGTCCAACTACCCTGCCATGGGCAGGGACACCTTCCACTAGACCAGATTGCTCCAAGCCCCGTCCAACCTGGCCTTGAGCGCTGCCAGGGATGGGGCATCCATAACTTCTCTGGGAAGCCTGTTCCAGTGCCTCATCATCCTCATATTACACTATGTCCACTTTCAATTTTGTTTCTACACCTCTGGATTCAGTTGATGTTAAGGCAACAAATGAGTATAATACCCTTTGGCTTTCCCAACCTACAGAATCTATTCTACATGGGCACTCTGTGTGGTCAGGGAGGATAAGCAGTTTGTTTTGGTCCAGCACTTCTGGCCTAGGGGAGCTTTCAGACTACCTGGTGCACCAGTTAGTAGTCTTGGTCTTCCATTCAAGCTTGAAAGTATTGAAGTGCAGCTTCTGATTGTTTTTCTGTTGCACTTCCTTTTAGTTACTGCTTATACAGTGTTTATTCCTGTTAGAAATATTACTCATTTCAGAAAGATTCCTATTGTTTAACTAGATGATTTATCAGTCACAAAAGCATCCTGTGACAGATGGCACAATGCAGGCTCCATACACCACTCTTGAACCTGATGTATAGCTTCCTCTCTGAAAGGAAATGTGATATTTAATTCTCTGTAAGATACACTGTAACATGGTACCTGACTCTCTACTTGTGGGATGCGGTTTTGACTGCACTTCCTCTTTACTTGTTAAAAAAGTGGAATAGATTTTGTAACCTTTGAAGCATGGACAACTCTGATGTTTTCTCCAAAGTCACTTGAGTCAGTGCTGATGGAAACAAAACCAGAATTTGACAGAATTGTTCTAACCATTATTCTGACATAGGGAAGATGAGAAAAGGGACATTAGATACATGATACAATTTTACTTCAGATAGAACAAAAAAAGTGGAACACATTAACACTCCTGGACGTTTCTTCCCTGAGTTGAAATAATGTCCTAATTAGGTCTAACCTAGCCTTTTACTTTAAAAATATATGACGGTATAAAAAGTAGCAATATTGAATTTTATTATACTTCACACAAATAAAAGTATTTTTGATTTCCAGGTATGGCACTACACTGACAAATGCAGAGAAAGAGTTTTCATACCATGTGAGAAAATAGTCGTCAACCTTATCACTGTTAATGGGGATGAATACAAGCCATCTTGGGAATCCAGTCATCTACCAGAAAGGAAAAGTCCCCGTTATTACACTGTTTACAGTGGCACTGAAGAGAAGGATTTGCCTTCAAAAGAAATGCTGGAAACAAAACACTTGCTTGAGACTTCACATGAAGAGATTTCATGTGAAGAGGAGATTTTAGCAGGAGAGGACCAAACCAGGAACTGGCCATCCTATGGCCATCCTGGAACAAAGAATACTTTGAGACAGAAAAGTGCAGTGACTGTAGAGTATGAACATGATGTAAGGGCTGAAGACTTCAATCCTGCTCAGGAACTGGAAGAGAAGACTTCTGCCTCCAGGGGACTACTAGGTGAGCCACAGGTTGCCTTGGGGAACTTGGTTAATATGAAAGCAGGACAACCATATTGCCCCCAGGTAGAGGTGAGGGCAGCTGACCCTTGTTTGGGACAGAAAATAGAGGTACTTAGTTTGAAGATGGTTGATGAAGCAGATGAATTGCCAGGTGGGACCCATATCAACTTGGTGCACCTGGATACTGGAAAATCTGGGCAGATATCCTATCCTCAGCTGGAAAAAATAACACAGGGCCTCACAGATAAAGAGGGTGAACAGACCATATTAGTAGATTGGGATCCTCACACTGGAAGACTGTATATTCCTACCCTGTCCAGTGTTGAAAATCAAGTGTGTGAAGGAGTATACAAGTGTGATGATCCTGACAAAGAGGGAATTTTGTCCAGACTGTATGAGAAAGAGGTATCTGATAAATCATCAGAGGACCAAGAAATATATCTCCTGCAATTTCAAGAACAATGGGGACTGCATGTAGAAATGGAAGACTGAACAGTAATTTTCTAAAATATTCTAAAATGTAAAATCTTGCATACTTTGCCAAAGAGAGTGATGAACTCTAGTGGAGCAAACACATCTGAATGTATTGAAGTTTTCAGAACCATCACAGTTGAACAACTTATTCGTGATACATTATTTATAACAGTTTCTAGATGTGACAAAAGTGATTCTGACTTCTGTCGTAAACCTCTCAGGTAAAATATGGTGGCTATGAGATCATCTTCTTTAAAAGAAAAAGTATTTTTACACAGGATGCTGTTAGAATTTTCATATTATAATTCTTACCAAAACAAATTATCAGTGTTTGAAAGCAGTTATTTTTAACAAAGAAAAAGCAATAATATGACATTTTTCTGGGTTATTTCATGTGTCTTGACACAACTCAGTCTTTTGTAGGACTCACTCCTTGTACTTGTAAAGATTTGAGCTGACCTTTGTCAACTTAATGAAGTTCTTATTTATTTCTCTTGAGAGACTTGTCTGAGGTGCAGGGTCCCTTCCATACTGTGTTATGCAGATGTGCAACCAGCAACAATTCTTTAAGCAGGTGTGCCTAGAAGCTCAACAGAAATAAGGAAGCATTAGTTATATTTTAAAATGGGGGAAATGTGGCCCAAAGGGATTCATTGTAAAGCCTATAGTCTTACTGAATGGATAGTGTTTCACCCATTCTTAGGTGCTTGCAGTACAACAGCTGTATGACTTTCGTCCTTCACATGTCTGTTCCTCTCCAATGATTTTAGTGGCAGGCTGGCGTGACTAGCTCAGAGAAGTCTGAAGAAGCACCAGACACACTGCTGCTTCTTCAGACACATCCCACTTGTCATGGCAGGCTCAGAAAGTGTACGTATGGGCTTCCTTTTGTTACCTGATGTCCTGACTAGGACCTCTAATACAAGTTCATTTTTTCTCCATATTATGTGATATTTATTTATGATAGTAAAATATCAAGATATTCTAGAAATTTCTTACTAGGGCAGATGGGGGGAGGGGTTCAAAGCCTATATGTCACTTTTCCACTTAATGGAACAAAACAAACAAACAATGGTGTTCAAAACTTGTATGCTCCAAACTAGGTACATGGTTAGGTGTATTTCCAAAGGAAGACCTTTGCCAATATCTTTACTCTCAAGTAATGTATCTATTGCATGACTTTGGCATTCTCTGTGCTCTGAAATACTTTAATTGTAGCCATAGACTTTCAAACCAGAAATAACAATAAAATGTTTCCTCAGCTGGCTTTATAATAAAGATATAATGTACCAATGTTATACCTAAATATTTGTATCATACATTTGTGCATTGGGAAGTTCACAGAGGAGGGTTTATAGCTCAGTGTGAAAGAGGAAAAATAGTTGGAGGCATGAAACACTCAAAATTTCTACTACTACCAGCTTCATTTAAATAACCTGAAATCTTTCTTAGTATTTTCTAAAGATTTCTTAACTGACCTTTTTGCACATAATCGCACAATTATCTTTTGCAGTGTGGGGCCTCTAACTCATAAGTAGGAAACAACTATTTACTTTTTCTGTAGTCCACTGAATTTTATCCAGCTACTGTTGCCCTAAGACCAATAACTTGTGTTGACTGTTTATCTTCCATATGGAAGGATGAAGATGCTCCAGCTCCCTAAATAGTTTCATACAGATGCCAACCACCCTTCCTTGAAGTGAAAGGTCTCTCTTATTTTTGGTTTGTATTTCCCTCGGCCTTATTGGCTATCCGCTGGTGTCTGATGCTTCTTTTACTGTTAGATAAACGAGCCTTGCACCAACAGTTACTACATGTAAAGATGGTTAAATGTATCATATTGAAGTCATTGATGATTAAAATTTGAAAACTTGGTAACTAAACCATAGAATGTCACTTCACTTTGGTCATTGTAATCTCCTTTCTCTCTATTTTTTTTTACTTTTCGGTTATGTAGGTTGTATAGCACTTATTTCCTCTCCTGTGCTTGAAAAGGCATTACCTTCCTAGTTAACATTACTTGTGATCAGGGCACAAGATACTGAGATGCTTGCAATCGTAGATGCTTTTTCATGATAAATTTATGCATTGAAATAGTTGTTGATTTTGGGGCCAGAATATTTGTAATAGAAGTTCACAGCACTTTCAGTGTTGCTTCCTTTTGATCTGAACTTGCATTAAATCCAGAACTGATACTAGATTATGCAGACAGTCCTTTACATATATAAAATGCATTTTTAAAGAAATTTGGGGAAAAAAAAAAGCAAATGAACCTGAGAACTTTCTTTTATATGAAAAGGAATTTTTCAGGTTAGTTCTGGAATTGATGAGGCAGAAAAAATTTCCATGAATACCAGTAAATTGTTCATGACTTTAATATCCTCAAAGCTACTAATATTTTCCCTTAAAATCTTCTAATTATATTAAACAAATGAAGCTGATCAGACACGATACCCCGAGCAAGCCAAACAGTCAGTAAGGAGCAAAATACTTCCATGTAAAGTTGTAGTTCTACCCACAAGATTTCAGACAAGAAGCAACTATAAATTACATGGAAGATCCAAGCAGTAAGAGAGCTGACACATTCCTAGTTTTTATTACACTTTATCCAACCTGTTAGCCACGTTTAGGAGACTTAATGCAGACAAAAGCAAGGTCATATACCTAGAAGCAAACACTACAGGCTATACTCAAACTTAAGGCTACTTGTAGCTTTGAAATCAACAATTTTGAAAACTATGTGGAAAATTAATAGAATCACATAGCAGTAGGTCAAGAACAAAAGGATGTATATTTCTTGACTACTGTGGCAGTGAAAATAGAATTTTACCTGTGCTTGCAGAGCTGTTATGACCAGTACTGGAAAAACTGCATCCTGTTTACAAAATAAGCCAAGCCATGAAGGTAGAAAGCAAATAATACTATAAAAGGTTAAAGCAATGCTCTTTTGAGCTTGAAAACAGGAAACTTAGCTATCGCAATAAGATCTAATGGTGATGAAACTGATAGCTAGGTGTGGGCATGCACGGTTTTGGAAAAGGAACTGTAATTTGCAAGTGTGGTTTTGCTGCCTAAAAATTAGAGTAACAGGGTTCTTGGAGAGACTGAAGCAGGCAGCTGAGTGCAGGATACCTGCGGTCTGACTTACAGCAGCCCTGGAAAAATTACTGCACAATGGGAATAAGCAGATGGGATAGTCCAGATACAGCAGGCAAAAATGCAGTGTGAGCTGTGTGCCTGTCACGATAAGGACCACAGCTAGAGTGCCCACCCAGTGCGTGAAGTTACCTAGGTGAGGAATACATCATGACTGCTTAATACATGAAGCAGGATACCCTGTAATGTGAAGCATAGAGACATGATCAGATTGTTAGAAGGAAAAACAAATTGCACAGCCACTGCATGTAAGCAGCTGTATTGCCTGGACAGGGCACTCTGCTCACCTCACCTGAGGACCACTAAAAGAGCATGGTAGGCTGGACAAGGCTGAGATGAGGGTGTTCTCTGCAAAAGTGGGATCAGAAAGAGTTCTTGGAGTGGCCCACTGTGGGTATAGAGTAAGCAGGTGTGTTTTGGAGATGCCAGTAGTGCTTTAGCATCTGTGATGGTCCAGTAATTTGCAACATACTGGTAGTGCAGTGGCTAGAAAGAAAGATGGGCTCTTGAAAGAACAGCAAGCACTGTTACTCAGACAGCAGAGCTTTTCCTATGGATATTAAGGTAGGTCCAGCCAGAGCTCTGAAAAAGATTCTCAGGGTCTAGAAAATGCATAATATGAAAACATCCTGAGCAAGGAAATACTTCAAATGACATTATTAGTAAATGACTGCACAGAAATATGCTCAATTTCCACTGATTTCAAATTAAATTATTAGTTAAGTTTATGCTTTAGCACTTCCCCAAAGAGGAATGAATTCCTAAATTTGGGACTATCAAAAATCTCTCAAAGTTTTTCAGAAGAGAGTTAAGTCATGACTTTGTAAGGTCTAACCTGCAAATGCAGGCTTAACCAGATGAAATGATTGGAATGTGAAGCAAGCAAAACTTAAAATAGAACAGCAGCAGGGTTCCAACATTTTAAAACAAGGACAATTGACTGTTTACCAAGGGCTGTGAAAATTGTCCAATGCCTGTAGGTCTTTCAAACAAGCGTGTCTTTCTTCAACAATAATGCTAACAGATGGGTGGCATTTCTTGCCTGGAATATGCTGAATGGTATAATGATGTTCATACGCTGTCAAGTCTTAAAACTGATTAATCCTTTTTTTCCTCCCTTAAATAAGAAATGTTGGCTCATCTATACAGTGAAGTTAAAAAACAGTCATTCCAAGCACCATATTTTTGAACAATTGCAGCTTCTATCTCTGACATGATTCAGTCTTACAAAGTCAAAGTTTTAAACCTGTTCAGCTGTCTCCCACTCTCCATTCAAAATACCAGTGTTCTCCATAAAAGGAAGACACAGCAACAAGTCAAGATTTTTCTGCTTTGGTTTTACATGTAGGTTTCAAGCTTCATCAGCCCAGGGTCACATAGCAGTAAGTGTAGGAAGTCATTTTCATGTTTAGTGTCACCTAGAAACCATAAAGACTTTTTGGTAATTTCTACTGGCAATAGCATTAAGATTGTCTCCTTGATTTCTCACCATCTTTTCCCTTTCTAGTACAAAAAAAAAAACCAACAACCCAGAGAACAAAAAGTACAGACTTCTGTTTTCTAAAACCTCCAGAATCAGTTCAGCTGAGACAGATTTTCTTGGACTAAGGTAGGTTTTAAAAAGAGGACTTGTTCCTTAGCATCATATAGCTATGAAAAGCCTCACTTGTGGAGAGAAGACACACTTTCGAGCTCTTGGTTTTTGCTTCCATTTTGCTGGGGGAACAATATCCTGCATGACAGCAGTGTTTTTTAATCACACTATTCCTGCTCTGAATGCTCATTGCTTGCCACTGCTCTTTACAACACTGTAAGGTCTCTACAGGCTAAGAAACCCACAGAAAGGGAAGAGTCCTAACTTTGTGCCACTTACAAGATAGCCTCACTCTGCCTTACTTGTTACCTTGTCAAAGTTACAAGGAGTTGTTCATCCAAGTAGAAAGCTAGTACTGCTTCTCATCTCTGAGAGCAGCTTTAGCAAATGCTCTCTGCTAGCATCTGAAATTGCTGCAGTGACTCCCGTAGTGCCAGAAACAATTCTCATTTCACAGTAACTCATCCAGCTACTGGCTTTAGCAGCAGCAGCCTGTGCTGTAAACATGCATCATCAGCTCTGTGTTCCAAAAGTTGGCATTAAGAAACAATGTCTTCCAGCTGTCCAAAGTAAGTCAGCATGCTGACAGCAGAGTGGCCCAGCATCAGGGCAGAAAATTGCTTTGAGTTTCTAAATTCTCAATGATCATGTCATTGCAAGCTGGGAGTGAAAAAAAAAGCAGGACCTCCAACTGAAAACAGCAGGGAACTCTCAAAAATACCTGGACTCTTTTAGTGTGACAAAGGGAATGAAAGATTTAAGCATTTTTGACTGTTATGGATTAGGAAAGCTAACACTTCAATACATCATTTGTGTATTTTAATTTTGGCCTTGATTTTTATTTCTGTTCTTATTCAAGCCCTCCAAGAATTTTGTGGTCATTAAATCCAAAGGAAGAGGAGTTGCTATCCCAGTTTTACAGGCAGGGAAACTGATACATGGAAAGGCTAAAATGGCTTGAAAACCATCATACAGTGTGAGGTGTGGGGCAGGAGAGGACAAAACACAGATCCCACTTCTCCAGTGCCATGCATTAACCACTGAGGTCACAGTTCCCCTCAGCTGTATGTCACCATAGTGCAGGATACTCCGAGTTGTTTGATGTATAAGGCTACACACATACACAGTTCGGCTTGAGTTAAAAAAGTGACATTTTAAGGTGAAAATTTAGTATGTGAACCAGCTGCAGATTCCAGAGGTGACCAACAAGACCACAGGAGGTTTTGGTCTACTCTTGCAAACCCCTTGTCTGGGCTGAAATGGGCTCTCTTTGCTGGTGCTCAGGTTTCTCAGTCATGCCCTTCACTATCTGTGCCAGCTTCCTGTCTTCTGGTCTTTTAAGCTCTGAATAGCCATTTCACACAGCCTGGTGCTCCTCCTGAATGAACTCTGCTCTGCAAACTCTCCAACAGAAAACTTATTTTACCAATACTTTTCCAAAACTTTTTCACCAAAACATCTTTCACCTCTTTCACTTCTTTTTCCAACTGTTGGAAAGTGGTTTTATGTGTTTCTAAGTTTACTTAAGTAATCTCTGTGCAAAATAAACAGTTGTTAAAATATTTCTGTACATCTATTTCTCACCCTGTCTCTGGGAAAACTATGTCCCTTAGACTACCCTTTGCTTCTTGACGTGTAAGCCCCATTACATCTACAGAAAGATCACAGGGACTGAGCTTATGCAACATAATTTAGAGACTGTTTACTCTCGTCCCACTGGACTTAAAAATTGTGCTCTGTTTCTGTTCTGATAAACTTAAAAACTCTTGGTGTGAACTCTTCCCTGGCATACAAGACTGATCTTGCACAGCTCACAGATTGATGGAAACATTTACCCAGATCCATAAGAACATAATACAGATTCTAGTAAACTTCATAGAGTTTTTGTGGTTTTAAAAGAGGTTTTAAAACCCTCTCATATTTTTTAGCTGTTGAACAACATAGCTACCAGACTGTTCTACTGCTCAGTGCTATTTTCTCTTTTCTTCCTACACCATCTCTCTGAGCCTCACATTTTTAAGCTGTAGTCAAAAAGCAGCCTGACAATAGGGCAGCAGTTACCAGGCAGAAAGAGACAGTCAGCAATTTTTCAGGGATAGCCAGCAAAATTAATGCCAGGCAGTGCTGTTGGTTGCACTAAAGATGATGCGGGTTGCAAAACAGCAAAGGAAAACAGTAAAAGCTGTTTAAGGGTTGTTTTCTGTTCTACTGAATTGGAAGTTTAACCATGCTGGAAATGAGCAGAGAAGCCTTGCACCTGCGCTGGGGCAATGGCAGGAGCTTGTTGCCACTTGGAAATAGGAGTGTCTACATCCCAGCACTGACCTACTAGGGTTCTCAACACGCAGTAATGAAAGCAGATGGCAAAGGGCTCCAAATTAATTATAGCTACAAGTTTAGCCTCTGCCTGAAACTGGCATTCAAACTGTTTCTGTAAGGATTACAAGCAAAAGTACTTCTAGGGAACAATAGGGGTAGTGATATGAAATCTGACTTCTGCTCCTTTCTCTCAGCCTCTTGCTCACTAAGGGACTTTATTGCATCTGCTAAGAAAGGGCCCAGAGCAATGTTACCAGCAGCAATGTCACCTGCTCTGCTGAGCTTCTGGAACCAGCAGTGGGCTGGTCTGTATGCTCCTCCACTACTAAGAAAGCAGAGGTTTGTCAGCAAACTGATCCCATGGCTTTTAGAACATGAATGTGTGCATGAACCTAAAAAACCCCTCTAAGCCATTTACTGTATTCATCTATTGATGGGTAGCCCACAATACCTTTGGCATACCTTGCACTGTTAGTTAAACATTAATTTACTTCCATTTGTGTCCTTTCTGTGTTTGCAACATCCTTAATTTCTCAGTGCCATCACAAATATTTCATTGTGATCTTCTGTACTTCTAGTTTATCAAAAACACAGGTGTCAGATCTACCCAACCTGGCAGCCCTTGTCAAAACAGTCACAGGTCTCTGTAAACACATTCCAGTCCAACACGGAGAGGTGCAGCAAGACTATCACCTTTCACCCAATTAGTAAACACAATTGATTTGTGTGGCAAAGAGAAAAGACTCTTAGCTCCATTATGCCGGCTAATAAATTTCTCATAAACAGGTCCCTCATGTGGGACCAGTTCTAACCTACATACACCAATACCTGTAATAGAAACCTTTCCATAATCAACACAAGTTGGATCTAAACATGCTTCTCAAAACCTTTTATTCTTCAAAATGTAGAGTATGCTTACAGAGTAAAAAATACTCCTGTTTTTCAAGATTGTATCAATACCATGAATAAAAATAAGCTGATTAAGTAACACAGAGGAGCCAGCCCACAACCTTCCTCCAGAGCAGACTGGCTGTGTGACATGTTGCAGCTGGCCTTAGGTCTGAATACTATATGCTCTATTTTTTTCCATTCTCCTGGAAGTGGTACATTATTATAGCGATAGCTGTTTTACCCTGCTGCTTTTGCCTTGCTATATTTTCTCAAGTCTCTTGAGATTAACACCAGTTTTCCTTTCCTAGTTAACCTCCAAGGAAATCTCAGCAAAATCTTGACATTTTAGTGCTTCTCTCAGATGCAGCATGCATCCTGGCCAGCCAAGCAAGGAAGACATTTAGAAGCCATTGTCAAATTGCCATCTTCCTTCTCAATACCATGGGAGGGGGCAGAGAGAGATCCATTGCTTATGACAGGGCTTGAGAGTCTGCAAAGCAACATGATCAGCACGTGGGATCCTCAGTGATTACACTGAGCACTGGACACTCCTGCAAGGACTGCAGCATTTGGAAAAGAAGCTCCACCTTCTCCCATGAAAGGGGGCTCAGACCTACATTTGATGGAAGATGCAGTGAAGATAGAAAATGGGAACTGAAGTTTTTGTTCTGAATGCCTGGAGCACTCTCTAACACTTAATGATTTTCTGATGTTTCTGTGGCATTCAGCAATGCAGAATCTCCCATACTTCTTAATACCTATGATTGTTTTACAGGAAGGCCATCCTGCAAAAGCAAAACCATCTCACCCTATCATCTGTAGTTTGTGAAGTGATCAGGTAAAGTTACTACTGGCTCCCTTAAAATTCAGTTTGAAGTGTCTGACAGAGACAAAACATGCATCTTCGTGGCTCCTGACTGATCCAAAGCCAAATATTCCAGTAAATAGCAATAATCAAAATCCATTAAGTGGATGGACCAGTTGTGGCTTGTTTTACCTAGCTTTTTACTGTTATGTTTTTCATTAGTAAGAAGGCAGATCTGTTCCTCCTAACTTTGTTAGCAAAAAGGCTATCTGCTATAATGAGTCCATCAGAGTTCCTGGGAAATACATACAAAGACCAAAACAAGCAACCTCACTGAGACTAGGTTTGTAAATTTACTTATCTTCTAACTTCTAGTCACCATGACACAGGGCAGATGGCTAGATTTCTTTCAGTCTGATTTGATTACTACTTGTTTTTGTCTCTTCTGCAAGAGAGCACATGAGACTCCACACAGATTTAGCTGGGAAGGACCTCATCCTAACAGTCTCACCAAGGTAATCTTGTTATTCCACAATCTAGTGCCCTTTCTGGTGCTCCTAATTGTAAAGAAACATCAAAAGCCAGCATACACAGCTAAAATTTAGCTGAACTAAGCACCTGACCTAGGTAGTTTGAATTTTAATTATTCAAAATAGAAATCTCATAGCAACGAGCACAGTAAAAATAGAGACATGGACAAGTAGCTTCAGTTAGGGATGGAAAACTATCAGCAGTTCAGATCCAGGACTGGGATTTTAGATTTAATCCTCAGGCTTGCAACCCACTTCACTAGGATTTCAGGCAAACCAAACTATTTCTTCTTGTTTACTATTTCTGCCCCTACTACTCTGTGCTTATTATTTAGAAAGCTCCCAAAAGCTCTCAGCTTTTGCCTACCTAGTGCAATACATGCAGGGACTCAGTTCCTGCCTTGGGTGATTTTCATTCAGCTGGAGAAGAGCTGAAGGAAATAGGAGGTTTTTGGCTGCCAAGACACATTGTAATGTCTTACAGCAAACACCAGGAGCTGCAGGGGAAATCCTTTGATTCATTCTCTAAACCACAAAAGCTGCTTGGCAGAAATGCGTCACACTATTACTGAGCGGGGAGGCCAAGGCAGTGCCTGAAAGCCTGGCTCCACATCCGTGAGCACCCCAGTTTGGAGATGTCCCTACCTTCCCAAACCCCTCGCTTTCCCAGAGGGAGAGATGGCATCCAGGCCCTTAGTACATTAGAGAAACCAAGGATGTTTGAGTCTTCCCACATGGTAGGAAGCCCACCCAGGGGATTAAAACCTCTTCATAAATAGACTAGGAAGTTAAAAAGCACAAAATGGATGCACCAAATGGATAGACTAAATCTGCTGCAGCTTTTTGACATTTTAAAGTTGCTGCCAGCAGTGCAGGAGGAAGTAGAGACCCAGACACTCATCAGTCACACAGTTTCAAAGAGAGAAGATGATGACTGAGACTTTGGTCACACTGACTCCCTTCCTTCTCAGCTGCTCCGTATGTTTGTTATTTGTCCAGGTTGTAAGAGCTTCAGAGCACAGCTCAGACCCACCTCATCTCCTCCACATCTTCTCAATAATAGAAAAAGGACAAAAATGGCAGAGTAACAGATTCAACTGGTGTGTAATGAGCCCATCTACAGAGCCAAAACCTTGCAGTGGGTGAAATCCACATGCCATTTGGATATCTAAAAATGTAAATTAAATGGCTGTCTCCCATATAAAAGCATTACAATACACCATAATGTTCAAAGGCTAAACTAGACAGGCTGCTCCAAAGGAGCATAAGTGTGATATGCCACTGAGGCTTCTTCATAAACCTGGAGCAGTCTTGACTCTGTAACCAACCACAAATGAACACACACACTGCTCGGACTCAGTTTCATCTGTGCATTTGTATTCGTTTCCAAATGAGACCTCTTTTGTTAGGCTAGCTCATGAGTTTGCATCTAATCTCAAGGACTGCTTATGATCTTGTCTGACTTCCATTCATCAAAATTACTGTCTACAGCTAAATAGTTTTAGCTGGTTTAACTAGCTCAGTAGTTTTATCTATGAGGCATTCGACATTGTCAGGCATTTTCTTCTACAGGAAACATCTCATTAGCACAGGCAAGGGAAACCTTGGACACGTTCATACTGCTGTTCACCCAGAAGTTCATCCATCCACAA
Source organism: Nestor notabilis (assembly GCF_000696875.1). Taxonomy (NCBI): domain Eukaryota; kingdom Metazoa; phylum Chordata; class Aves; order Psittaciformes; family Psittacidae; genus Nestor; species Nestor notabilis. The sequence goes on from NW_009932866.1 coordinate 19,954, forward strand.
GTGGGCCAGCAGAAACTGGAGACTGGAGACACACATTTATATTCAGAGAGGAGAGCCATCTATTTTGGCAGCTGGGGGGAAAGAGAGGTGTATGGTGCTTGCTGGTTTGGCCATAGTACTGAGCCAGTGCCTCTGGTCACACTGCTATATGCAGAACAAGGGCAGCCTTGGATCTCAGGGGCAGTACAGGACAGATGTGTTTCTCAACCACTCTGTGTTTCAGCATTTCAAAAGCAGAAAGCCAAGCAGACAAGACATGCTCGGTGTCATTTTCCTGCATGTGTCTGTTTCTATGTGTTTTTTCTTTTCCTTTTTCCCCTCTGTTCAGTCTGAGGTTTTGTGCTTGTGAAACCTTGTTGTTGGCTAACCCTTGCCAGCAGCTCAGCCCCATCCAGGCACATGCTGAGCACCCCCCAGTGGTTTCGGGGAGAATCAGAGGGTAAAAGTGAGAAAACTTGTAGGCCAATATAAAGGCAGTTCAACAGGGAAATCAAAGCTGTGCAGGCAAGCAAAGCAAAATGAGGAATTCACTCACTACACTTGACATCCACAGGCAAGTGTGCAGCCATGTCCAGGAAAGCAGGGCTCCATCACACCTAACAGTTACTTGGGAAGACAAATGCCACAGCTATGAATGTCTCTCCTTCCTAATCCTTTTCCTGAGCATTTATTGCTGAGCACAATGTCATATGGCATGGGATATCTTCCTCAGCTGGAGAAAACAGCTCTGGTATCTGCTCAGAAAGCTCGAGTCAGCTCTGCTCTGTATCCTCCAAGCAAAATAAAGTACAAGCTCCCCTTGGCAGGTATTCTAATTGCATGAGTGTGCCTTGGTTTGAAATAGCCCCAGAGGGGTTATTTTTCACTTTATTATTCTCAGAGAGAGAAATCTGCAACAAATGTTCTCACATCAGCAGGATTTTGGAAAGGGAAGTAGACTAAATGCAGCTTTTACCGGCCACCATCTCAGTCGTAAATCATACACACTAATCACCAACACAGTGGTTGAAGAACACATGTAAAGGCTCCCAGAAAGGAACACATACTGAAAGTCTTTTTATTTGTCCATCTACAAAGCTCCCCACCAGGTTCTCTTTTTTGAGGGTGGTCACTGGCTTCCTTTTTCTGGATAGCAGAGATGTAGCCCAAGATTCTTAATAATACCACATACAGTGGGTTCTTACTATTTTCTCATTTTTAAATTTGTATTTCTCAATTTCCAAAGAAACAGTGGGAGGAAAGCAAAATCCAATAAAGATCTTAAATGCAGGAACCCGCCCCAGAGTGAACTCCAAACTGATTTGTTCCCAAAGTTGCTATTTAAAGAATAAGGACAGTTACGAGTTTCACAGGGTGTCAGAGCAATCAGTGTTCAAGGCAGAGAGCCCATGTTAAATCACCAAGCTAAACCACCAAACAGGAATGTGCAAAGGGAAATCTTTTGCTTTTCTAGGATGTCAGCAGGTATAAGGAAAGATTTGCTAAGTGTAAAGAAAGGAAGCTCAGTATCCTGAGCCCTGAAATAATACCTTCTGAAAACAGATATTCATAAAGTCATAGAATGGTTCATAGAATTCAAAGTGAGAAGGGCTTAGTCTTCTCTTAAACAGGATTACCAGGTAGTAATGGTATCACCAGTATATTTGAAAGGTTAGATCATTCACCCAGGAAGTGAGTCACAAAATTTAACCTCTTCCCAAGGAGGGATCCAAATCCATACCAATTTGAATACTTAGCACACTGGGAACTTTTGAGGCTAGATAGCAATTCAAGAAGGTAGATTTTCCACCTCTCTCAAAGAACACAAAAGGAAGCAACTGAGTAACTTTTTGTTAGCAATGAGAAGTCATCTATTCTTGTCTCTCAGTACTGGTTATTGTCATGGTTTAAGCCCCAGCTGGCTTAAAAAAATTACTACTACTGCTGACCCCAGGACAGTTATGTATTTTATTCATAAATGTAAATGCTACCTACAAGGGAAAGACTCGTGACTCCTTTGGATTCCCTGTAGGGGAACCTAACAGCAAACACACAGTTTGTGAGGACTTGTCAGTGTGTATGAAGCATTCTCAGAACAGACAAATTGATAAAGCCCTTGGGGAGATTTAGATAAAAAACCAAAAAATTGATTTCTGGATACCAGTCAGGATGAGGCATAATTGAAGTATATCTTCTGCCAAGACTCAGTCAGGTGTTGCCAAATCCAAACATATCTATCTTTTTCACCATTTAAACACCCCAGCTGCACACACTCCATACCTCCAGCCATTGAAGAAATATTTTCAACAAAGCATTTTAACAAAGAAATAGGAGCCACAAGACAGAGACGTTCCACAACAAAAGTTGTCTCAGGGAAGAGCAGAATTCATAGCAACCATGTAAGAAAAAACCCCATACTACTACAGTTTGAGAGTTTTGAAGGACTTGTACAACCAAACTCAGGAATAACCCAAGGATGGTAGCAAACCTTTGCTTCAGCTGTTACCAATGAAGATTATGTAGAACATGATGAGAAGGAGAACATAGCCAAAACGGCTCAGGGGGATGGATATGCTAAACTCTGAAATTGCTATCTGTGATTTGGAAACAGAGCATGTAATCACAGAGAGAAAAAGCAGGCTAGAAATGAGAACACAGTTTCTCATTATTGGAGAGTTAAAGCCCTGGAAAGGCTTTTCAATAGCAACAAAGGGCCCAAACTTGGCCATTTTTAAGAGCTCCATAAATTAGTGAAGGGGGTTATATTAAAGACTGGAACAAAATGACTGTAGATATCTTTAGCTCTTACACGTTCAAGTTTATAAACCAGGGAACAGGGACTCAACAAAGTTCCTGAGAGGCTAATCACAACCAACCTTCTGTGGGATGAAAAATACTGCTAGAATAGAATAAAATTTCTGCCAGATCAAATAATAGTGCAGACAAAGCCAAATTCTTCTTCCAGTTCTTCAGATTTTATATTACGTATGGGTAGTTCTGATTCTTTAGCTGTGGTCTATAATTACCATGTTTCATGCAAATTCTGGACCATCTCCTTATTTCCTGCATGGTCACACCCAGGCACGAGTCCTCAAAATGAGTGGGAACATTTTGTTACCATTATACTCAAAAAAGGATGCTGACATTTCTTCATATCCTGCCACTCACACAATGAAGAGACCATAATATCAGACCATGAGGCTCACAGTCAGGCTCATAGTAATGCTTTACATGTAGCTATAGGAAGGATGCATTTTCCATGAGTGCTTCCTCCTTCTGCCAGAGCAATGCCATAAAAGTGAATTTGAGACCTAGAAACAGTGTTCATCTTGCACTAGCACTTGGGCAGGTAGATATAATACAGTCCTCTTAGTTTCTGTGCTGGCACATCAGAAAAGGCAAATTACAGTGCTTGCATCTTTTTCTTCATGGAGCTGCTAGAAAATGGGGGGCTGCTTCTGGAAGATAAAGCTGATACTGCCTAGGGTCCCTGGAACACATTCAGATCACTGTAGACAAACTGATCTTAGTTTGAACCAATGGCTCAAGACTCACAAATTTTCAGAAGGTATGAACACCATAGGTAGAATGAGGATGTGGACCTGGTAGCAATCCAGCAGAGATAATACCAGTGATTCATATTCTGCTTTGAGTTCGAGTTCTTTTTAAAATTTACTGAAATAAAAGCAGTGCCTTTTTTTCCCCTCCCTCCACCCCCAGACAAACACAAATAATCAAGAGATCTATCAAGACTTTTCTATTGGTTTTTAATTTGAAGACAAATAGCATGCTTTTATCTTCATACCCAGAATATTCTGCTATGAAACTTTATCCCATGGGAGATACTGACAGTCTCTGAAAAAAACCCAAATGGCCAGGAGGCCAGCTTTAATCATTTGTAGCTAACACAGTGTGCAGCATAGAGTGTGGGGAAAATAATTCTATGTAGGAAGTCAAAAGTACTGTATTCCTTACAATTACCAATCTTCAAAGGAAAGACAGGCCTTGGTGGTATAAAAAAAAAGTGGTGTTGTAGTTACACCATATTTGCTGCATCCTCTGTGAATTAGTTTCATTCAAGTATGAACTGTGTTGGAGGCTTTCTAATTCACATTATGCCTCTGAACGCTTTTCTATAGAGCCTTTTGAGAAGAACTTGGGGGTTTAAACAAATTGAATATTGTTCTCTCTTTCATGTAGATCATCCGGATCCAGTCAATGACTCAGTTTTTTATAGCCCTTTTAAAATTTCGTTTTATTTTTAGAGTGCAGAACTTTTTTTGGTTTGTTGAAGCCTATTCTTTTGCAGAGACACATTGTTCAAGAAATCACAAGTGGCTTCACATAAACATTCAGGAAGGAGAAGAGACTGGAAAAGCTGTAGAGGCCATAGGAAAATCTGAGGCTGGAGCACATCACTGTAATGTGATGCAGTGTATTACAGCAAATATCAGATTAAGTGGAAGAGCTACTTGCTGTTCAACATATTTCAAGCCTTTGCCATGCTTGTTACATTGGGAAGGGATGGGGTGAGCCAGGAGTGGCATTTGCTGCACAACACAGCAGTGACAGCATGATCCAAAGAAAAGAATTTGTTATGCTCAGCTGCGACAGAGCAATGCTGCTGCTTTCCTGGGCACTGGGCAACCGTCTGCTGCCTTTCACAAAATGCAAGTGCTCCAGCTCCAAGTTTCAAATTCCCAAACTCTCTGACTCTAAGGACAGGGAAATAGTAGCCTGAAGCCTGACCCAACTGAGGGTTTTCTCCTCTTCACATATAGTCCGGACTGAGGACCACATACGAGTCTTTGGGGAAGACAAATTTGGTTTTCCTCATTCTTCTAGAACCTTCTGATGGTCAGTACCCTGTCACTCTCCATCTGCAGCATATGGTGCTCGCATTCATTTTCACTTGCTTCTAGAGGCTATGTTGTTCCCTGCTATAGAAACAGTTGCCTGTAACAAGGACAGCAGATACAGTGCACCAGATGTCTGGGTACCTAGCCTCTGGGTCTTATAGCACGGTCTCTGTTACCAGGAATAGTAGATAGCTTGGTTTAAAAATAAAGAAAGAAAGAAAGAAAAAAAAAAAAAACAAACCAAAAATAAACCAAAACAAAACCACAAAACCAAAGAAAATAAAACATTATGGATGCTCAGGAAGCTTCCTCAGCAGGTCTTTTCAGGGACAGGCTGTGAGAGATGGACAGCTCAGGAGCAGTGCAGCTGTGTTCACATAGTGCTACACCCATGTAAGCCAGTACAAGTAGTGCCATGCTGTCACACAGAGCTACCTTGTATGTCTCTGCACCTGAGGCAATCCATATCTTGGATAATCTTCCCAAGAACAATAAGGAGTTATTGAGAGTAACGCATACACTGATCCCCAGAGCAGACCAACCCAGGAGTGTCACAACTCGTTCTACAGAGGAGGAATGAGGACTTCAAAGCCCTTTGGGAACAGCAGTGCCCAGTTTTGAGGCTCCCTGCTGCAGCCCTGTGACCCTGAAGAGGAACACAGGCTTGCAGGTCGCTTGGGACAGGTATGGGTGCCACAGCATGAGTGGGAGATACGCATTGCCAACCAAGACCTGTTAATATAGAAAATGTTAAACAAGGCAGTGCATCTGAACATGACTGTTGGTCATGAAAGGTATTTCAGTTCTTTTGTTCAATTGATGCCCATGGTAATTTGAAGTTAGTAATTTGGTAATTTTTGCAGACCTAACAAGGACTAACCTGTGTCCTCTATATTCTGTAACTGCTCTGCTACCACAGAAATACCATCTTCAAAATGTAGTTGTTAGAGAGCCTCCAAAACACAAGAGATTCATAACAGAGCAGTATAGCATAGACTAATACTAGTGAAATGCATCAAACATCTTTTCTCACATTACAAAATTCAGC
>NW_009932866.1:25870-38938 GCF_000696875.1 Nestor notabilis
CACTCATTATTGGTCTGTTTGGTTCCATTGGAGTCATCTGTGAAACTCCCATTAGCTAAACAAGAAGCACATAAGAAAAGCTGTTTACCAATTACACTCCATTTATCTTCTAAAGTGATCTCATACATGCCCAAGACTATATGATCAGTAACTCAATAGTTATTTCTCTGAACCAAGAAACAGTGTTTAAAAAATCCCTGCACTTTACTCTGTCTTACTTGGGTTTACAGTCAGAGGCACAATCTGTTTTTTCTTCTACCAAAGAGTGAAAAGGATTGTCAGAGGTAGCAGCACATTTTCCATCTGCACTATGTACACTCAGCTTACTGGTACAGAACACCAGACAGTACAACCTCAAGTGACAGCTCAGCTGAGCCTTTCACTGCAGACAATACAGCATGGGCTCAGAGGACTTTTCTGTAAAGAGGAAAAGAGCATCTGGGCAGCTGCTCTACAAGAGGACTTGCTATACCTTCTTTATCTCACTTCTACACCTGTGAGCTGTCTTCATTACTTCATCTTCCTCTCTTCAGATACAAGCTATTGTGAATTGTTAAGGAACATTGCATAATGTATTTTACTAATAAGAGGTTACCCACAGATGGAAACCTATATTGGATGAGGCAATGCTATCTATCTGCCCTGACAGGTTTGTGAGCTGTGAGCAATTTCATTACTACTACTTGCAGTTTTATCTTATAGTAACACAATTGCAGAGGATCTTTCAGCATTTTATTTTGATTGCAAAGTCTGTGGGCAGAGACCATCTCTTATATAAGTAGAGCTTAATACAATAGGGACCTGATTTTGTCTGTGTGTTGCAAATACGTTTCGGATGCAAATTCTAAATAATATTAGCCCACAAGATTGAATTACTTCTAAGTCCTTCCACCACATAAAGTTGGGATAATCCACTTAGTGGTGTATCAGTTGCTTTACAAAAATTAAACCTTTGTGCATTTACCACAAAAGCACAAGGGAAAAATAAAAGCTATAGACTCAAAGAGAAACACACACATCCAGATGTTTACAGAAATACTACTCAGCTGCTGCCTGTCTCTGAAATCCATAGTCATCGAGCCTCCTGCCACCGGCCAAACAAAACCACTGCAGTCAGACCACCAACCACCTATAGCACATCAGTTTTACTACCAGTTTCCACTTCTACATCCAGCCATTACCAGTAAGACCCAGATCAGGTTCCTCCATTACCTTGCTCTTTGGCGAGCACTGTAGTAGAATATCTAATTTGTGCAGACACTGGGAAATAAGGAGCTGAACCAGCTGAAATCCTTGGCTCCAGAAAAGGGACAAGAATGAAGAGTTGCAGTTGCAACAGGTACTTACTCAGCTGCTGAAACAACCTATAATCCTGCACTAACAGAAGATGCATTGGCATGTTCTTAGGTGGACTCTGGTCTCCTTACTGCAGCCCTTAGAAAATTACTGTGGTGACTGTGATTGTTTCAGCTCTCCCTGAGGCACAGGAGACAACTGCTGAAGACTCAGCTGGCTGGCATAGCCAGAGGGCACAGGGTTCATCTCCTGAGGTCAAGCCTTAGGCACAACACATGACTGTCTCCATCCTGCTTTTGCAACCCTAATGGCTACACATAGAACACAAAAGCCTGTATCTTATCTACTCAGCATATATTTGTACCTAGGAGGGGCTGGTCACCTTAATTTGGGGGTGGAGACCTCCACAGGCCCAAGAGCAATTAAAATCAGGTTTTGCCATCTGTGGCCACATGTCTTTACCGCTGGTTGTTTTGTGCCTTTGGAAAGTTCAGCTCTGCATGTATTCAGCTTCTGGGGCTTTAACAGATCTTCTAGCCATGTGAATCAAATTGTCATTGAATACAGTCATTTCAAATCAGATCAAGTGTTAGTCTTCAAATTAGAATGTTAAATATAAAAATCAATTGAAGCATTTTACTATTGCACTCTTGGGAGTACTGTAGAGATGCAGTAATGGATTTCAGTCAGTCATGGTTGACTGCAGAGTCTAGGACTATCTTTAGAGCCATGCCTCTGCTTGCCTTTTGCACACATACATGGCTGTTGCTCATCTGGATAACATACTCCTGGGCTGAGCACACAGAGCGTGAATTTGACACCTGAACATTCACCTGCAGCCCATTTGCTACTGGGTTAGCAAATAGGCATCACCAGCCGGGAAATCTTTGAAAATTAAGTACTTGCAGATTGGTACTGGACTGTGTGTGTCTGTCTTACCAGAGACCAAACCACCCTTGAGTCATTAAGTGTAGGCTCATCACTAGGGAAAACTGGAGCAGAAGAACAATGAAGAAAGTTTTGATTTAGTACAGTCTCAAGCCTGGCTAGATCAAATTTCTTCTCCATTGCCTTTAGGCCTTCAAAAGTCCAGGCATCAGCACTTACAGGGTATTGAAGGCTTCTGGCTCTGGGCTGTACTGTCATTAAAAGCTCATGTATGTAAAATCTGCTAAGGGATTTTGCTGTTTTAAAACCATCCTCTGCTGCTACATGTAAGATCCAGCTAGATTACTCATCCAGATCATGATTTTGAGCAACTTTTGCATATTCTTTGTGTCACCAAGTACCCTAGCACATCTCTTCTATCTTGCAGTGTAAAGAGCTGGTGCCTGCAAAGGATGTGGGAGTAGAAAATAAATGGTGAATACAACAAAGGGGAAGCATATAAGACCATTACCTCTTACAGCTGCCACTGTAAGCAACTGATCGGTGTTGCACAGCAAGTCACCAGCCCAATTCCAGCTAAGTGTTTTGTAGACATGGTAGGTGGGAGTAGTAAAACAGAGGTTTTGATGACTATCTATTGACACAGCTCCATGTCATGCGTGTAAACCGGGGATAGTCTAGTAGCTCCTTGAGGCTGTTGAAGCAGGCCCATCATTCACTTACAGGGTATTCTCTTAGGAATGCGGTGTAAGTGGGCACTGCCCATCTTAATTATAAATATTATATGTCTGAGATTACAGTGGTGTCTAATAGCTGAGGAGGTGGGGGATTCCAGCAGGGCATACACCCAAAAGCAGTCAGTGCTGGAGAACTTTGTTACCAGAACTCAATGGCCTTTGCAAGGATCTTTCTTCTAATCATGCTGAGTGACTATTTTGGCACAGCAGAGGGTAAAAACCAAGGCAGAGAGTGCATCAAAGAAATTAACAGCAGGTAAGCACAGTTGTTGAACTCAGGATCAGGGCCAGAAGGGACTAAGTAAATTGCTGAAGGGCAGGTTTTATAAGACCTTGGAAAGTGGAGAATATCTTGAGGAAACTTCCAGGTTTTCTTCCTAGAGAAGGTGTTAGAGAAAGCATACAAATGACCATACTGGGTCAAACCAATGGTCCACCTTCCCTAATATCCCATCCTCAGCAGTAAGCTGGTGCCTGAGATGAGAACAGGAGGCTGTGCACGGTATATCCTCTGAATACTCCCCCAGATTCAACCTGGTCTATGTGTGGTTTTCTATATTTGTTAATCCTCTGTGGAGTTCTCTTCCATGCACCCATGTTGTAAACTTTTAGCTTCCACTAGATCCATTGGCAACAAGTGCCACCAGTCTACTGCCCCCTCTGTGAAGGGCATTTCTATTCATTTTGAATCCAGAGCTCCAGCACAGTCCTCACATCATATCAGCTAATTCCGCTTGAAAAGAAGCCACAATGAAAATAATAGTTACCCCTGAGGTAATGGGACCCAAAGAAAACTAGGGCCAAATGTGGACAAGGCCAGTCTGCCCTTGATGGCACTGAACAGTCATATAACATGGACACAATCACTCTGCACTACTTGCAGAGTAGGTACGACCAGAAGGGCCAACAGTGCAAGATGGGCCCAAGATGTGACAGTGTTAAATATAGCACAACAGTAAAGAACAGATGAATGTAACTTTCTGCTAAATTAAAGATTAACCATTTCAGATTTTCAACTAACAGTCATTTAGTTAATTCCAATTAATGCCAATATAATACTCTGCCTTTAGTCTGTTAGCTTTCCCATGTCCTATTCTTCCCTTTGAAGGTACCAAACCACCAAGTCAGAATTAATTCAACCAGTAAACAATTCCATACCACTGGACTTTCTTAGTAGGGATCAGATAAGTGAAAAATAAGCCCTTAAAGGCAGTCTGCGGATTGCATTACTTGGTGGTTTTAGCCCATTGCTGTTTAACACAGAGTTAGCAGCTACATGCAGTCACCCAGAGGACCACTTGAATAACCGAAGCAAATGCTATTATATGAACCCATGCTGAGTTTGATCTGCTGAGCTTGCTGGCTGCTAATGCAGAACAGCTTTGCTAATCTAAAATCTAATGGGAATAATAGATTTCTGTAATTTCTATAATCACAAACATTTCTAGAATTGCATAAATGTGATAATTATCTTCCTCCTGCCAATTCAAGACAGGTCCTTTCTGCATCCTTTTACCCATGTGTGTTTTATTTGTCGTTGATCACCATAAGCTGGGAAATTCAAAGGTGGTTGCAGCTCAGGGTCTAACACTCACATTGCTACTACCAGTGTCTAACACTTTCCAGGAATTCATAGGGTATATCTAGCACAGTAGAGATACACCAGGATATCTAGGCATAGCTGCTGTACAAATAGGGAAGCTAATTTTAGTGCATAAGCAATTGCTCATTTTGGTAACAATTTAATAACAAAATAAATTAAAACTTACAGATTTTGTCTGGTTTCAGTCCCCCAGCCCCACACACTGTTTATTCAGCACATGCTACGAGAAAGCTTGCAACACAGGTGGGGAGTCTGGCAGTGGGTAGTTGGAAGGAGAAGGGCAGTTATCTCCTCAAGTGGATCTGCCATCGATGGAGGAAGTTTTTAGCCCCCACAGAGTTCAGTCACTCCTCACTTCCTGCATCAGGCATTCCTACCCATGAATTTTGCCAAGTAGCAGATCCATGATTTGTGGACTGCATCTGGCCTCAAGAAGCAGGTATCTCCCTCCCAGCATAGTGTTTGTGGTTGGACAAAGCGAATAGGGTGAAAACCTTAATTAATGAGAAAATGACAGCAAACTGTGTAGCACCAAGAGAAAAAATAATCAGTAGAAGCTCTCCATTCAACATCCCTAAATGCAGGTAGACAATGGTTCCCACAGGAAAATGCTCCACAACACGGGAAATAGCAACAAAGCAGAAACCCTCAGCAGCCCCTGTGACAGGCGTACCAGATCACATTCCCCCCACAGAAGCTTTTTTACATTCCTCTCTGCTGTCACAGCAGAGAACTCTGCAGCTTTATGTCTATCGTTTCCTGACCAGGAGAGATACCTACAGCCCATGAGGGACCTATTTGTCCTGAACCAACTTCTTCCCAATCAATTTCATTTGCATTATGGGACTGTGCAGTGTAGCAGAAAAGAACAGGCTCTTTACTTTTTTTGAAGCACATCGATCTCACCAAATCTACAGAATTAAGCCACAGTAAAAATCAGTGGGTGAAATCCCCAAATACTCATGTCTCCTCTCACAAAAGCAAGTGACAGTACAATTACGGAGAGAGTGCAGTTCTGCTTACAGCAATGAAAGGCCTGGCTATAGTCCAAGTCTAATGGGCTTTATTTAAATGTACACACCAGTCCTGGAACACTGCAACTCCTGTCACAGCACATGTAACAAAAATGCCAGCTTTGGTGGATCATCTAATTTTTATCTGACATATCAGACAGACCAAAAGTGAACAGAGCACTTCACTCAAACCCTCAACAGTCTTTAAGCAGAAACAGAAAGGACTAAATTAGTCTGAAGGCTCTGGTCAAAAAGGAAAATCAACACTTTTGGCTTTATTTCTTTCCTGGCAATGCTGCAGTGTGAATGTCAGTTTAGGCATTGTCACAAAAACAATATGTGGGTGGGGAGAGATTTGCCTCTGAAGAAAAGAGAGCAGCAAACAGGACCATCGACCTGAAATGGTTGTGGAGTTTTAAACTTCAGCTGGATACACAAAGGCATCCTCGGACAGAAAGAGGCAGCACAGTACTTATTTCCAGCCTCCGAGCTCCCTGTGTGCCGTGGATGAGGACTGCTCCAGCTAGCTGTAGGATCCTAGAAGTTCGGTGGTGCACTGGGATGTTGATGGCTGAAGCTCATGGGCTCCTTGCACCTACATTTGGATTAGACAGTGATGCTGGATTTAAAATAATCTAAATTATCTATGTCCATCTTGTTAGCACTCAAATGTTTATTTATTATTCTCACTGAAAAATGCAGAGCAACAACATTGTAAATCTTTGGAAATGGGTCTATGAGACTCTAGTTTTTTTGCTTCCCTTGGCTTTCCTTCTTTCTTGATAGTTTATACTACTATTATATTATTACTCCAGCTTAGCATTTTGGTTAAAATGAGAGCAGTTTTCTGTGTGAATCTGCAAAATTGATCTTGTGTGTCTCTATTGGCAGCCACCCACAGTCAGACTTCCCGCACCCTAATGCTGGAAATGCACTTACCTAAATTAGATATCCCATCACAGCAGAGTGCACTGATAGCAGGGGCATATTGGTGCTGCCTGTGCCCTGGGAATCAGCTGGCTACTCCTCATCTTGCAGGAGATCGAATTTATGGCATTTTTCATTCTATGGCTCAACTGCAAAGATGCCAGATTTTTTTGTCAAGTCAGCTCAAGAATAATGTTAAATCCCTGATGTTCTAAAATGGTTTTAAAGGCTTGCTGTAGCAAAGCCACTTTACAAAGCTCATTCTTTATTATAGTCGTCACCTTTACATCTTAGTTTTCCCAGCCACTTTGAAAGCAATGAAAATAAGGAAGCCGTCAACCTAATCCATTCCATACATTGAACTGTTTTGCAAGCTCAGACAGTGCTGTATTGCCTGCAGGAACTTGTGTCTTAAATAAATCTTTTCTTCTAAAAGAACTATTAGTAGATTTGCATTTTTCCTTTCAAAAGTATAAAGGGAGCTGTAATAGTAATAAAGCAACCATTTGTGCTCTAGTAACAGCCTACTTGATTGTACAGGTTAAAACGTACCCCATTCCTTTCCCTCACTGCAATGCCACCAAATGTCTTGAGCTGACCTGTTACCCTGTTGCCCTGTGCAGGGAGGGAGTGAGCAAGCTGTGGCATGCCACCTCCCTCTGACATGCTTTGGGAGAGGGGCAAACCCATGACCCCACAGAAGAACACTTACCCACGCAGCATTAGTGACAAGAGCTGCTCTCTGAAGCCTCTGCAGTTACAGCCGTGCTTGTTTGAGCGTGCCAGTGCAGCCCCAGCAGCTGGTGGCCCTTCTCCAGTGGCACTATTGTGCTACATAACCCAATAGCACATCTGAGACAGCAAAAACTCCCTTCTACATCAGGTGCTTTTCCCATTGATTGTCCTGACACAGCAGTGTGAGATTTGGGGTGGAGGGTGTGTTTCTTTGACTTTGCATTGCTGGAATTGTGAGCATCAGCTCCTCGAGCAGAGACTTCTGTGGGGTGGGATAAAAAAGTAATCCCCACATGCACTTCTAACCCTCTCCTGGGGTTGGGGAGGTGAAACACCAGCCACTACTGAGCCCCCAGTGCAGCAAAATGCTTTCATTTAGGTTGGTGCCCTACTGAATGAAGGCTCTGTTGAGGCACAAAATAAACATACACTTCAATGTTTTGGTACAAGCGCAAGGACTGCTGTATGAGAGCATCCGTGATGGCAACCGGGAAGGTGGTGTGGTGACTGCTGTATATTGCCATCTAGGAATCTGTGTTCACTCAAGCAGCCTGAGTCTTCAAAGTTTGCCAATTCATGTGCCAACACATTAGATCTATACAATCGCCAAGAGGAGTCCCACCAAGAAATAGCCTCTGGCTTCAACCCATGCTTTAAATGCAGGGATGCAGTGAAGCCTCCTTGGTTCTGAAGGCCTTCCTCACTGTGCTTGGTCATGATGAGTATAAATCAGTATAAATCTCTAATGAAGCTCAATGACAGAACAGCATGTCCTTGTCTGTGTCCAGAAGAACAGGATCTAATGCTTTTTGTCTTCTGGCTGCTGCTTTGATTTCCCAGAAGAGGACTCACAGGGTGAGTGCCAGGCCCAGGACCGTGTTGTGCCCTACCTGATCAGCCACAGGGGGACAGGCAGAGGTGAAGTTTGCAGAAAGAGAATAAATAAAGAATGGTGCCAAATCAGCACCAAAGCTCCGTCAAGCCTAAAATTTGCAAGTTTTGAGGAAAGGCACTGAAATAAATAAAACTGGGAAAAGTCTAAAGCATGGATAGCAAATAATCCGAACTCCTCCTTCCAAATCTTCTGTCAATAAGTCAGTTCTGGCTGTCATTTTCATCTTCCATGTCTTAAAAAAATTATTACAAAATTATAAACCTGAGGGAACAAATTTCATATGATACATATGCACAAAACCAAGACTGCTCTTCAGTAGCTAGCTATTGCATAGTATCTTTCCTGAACTGTAGCACTGAGTACTTGGAGAATCTGAGTCTACAAAAGGCATTTTTGAGTATACAAATATACTTAATCACTGTTAAGTAGATCTTCCAAACAGAAAAAAGAAACTGCGCTGGTTGTGTTGGATAACAGACCTGGATGCAGCATGATTAGCACTGTTTCGATAAAGCGACATTCAAATGGTTCAGAAGAGTTCAGCATCCAGAAGGCACCCCAGGACATGACTAGAAATGATAGACTATTCTGCTCATGCTTAACTGTTATTAATTAAAAAACAAAACAAAACCAAATAAAGTATTTGAGCAATTTTGAAAGTCCAACCCTGTCTCAGGAATCCCGGAAATGTGCTGCTGATTTGACAGTGATGTTCTCTGGAGGGGAGCTCTCAACAGACACCTGCACCCCAACTTTCCAAAGTTAAGCAATTTCTTCCATGATGCCAGGCGAATGTATCCCAGTCTGTTTTGGTTTAGAAAATGTTCTAAATCCCAGGACCACAACTGTGTGACTGTGCAGTGTCAGCTGTGGTGTGTTGTGTGTGCATCAGCCTGGTGTTCAGCAAACACTCAGAACCAGTGGCCTATCATCCACTATGCTTGAGGAAATGCTTTTTTTTCCCTATAAAATTGTAACGAGGATGCATTTAGCTACTTCCCATATGCTTGTAATAACAAAAATTGTTGGAACTTTCCTGTGCCACTGAATGTTCACTCATTCAAGAAGGCAAATTGACAGAGGGAACCTCTCTCCCCTTCAGATCCCAGGTAGGCTAGTGGTGTGTTAATCTAAAGGGAAAATACATATTTTAACCTTTAACCAAGCGTACATGTTTTGGAGTTGTACAGACCATAAGGACAGATTTACAGAGATACTCTGGAAATCAAAAATTCACTTAATATAACTAGGACAATTCATTACACAAGGAGTTAATGGTGATATACACAGCTGGTTTTATTTATTGATGATACTCAGTAGTTACAGAAGCCAGCAAACTTGACTGGTTTACTGTCAAAAGACCAGTTCGGCGGTGTCATTATTTTCTCTCATTTGACCCCCATGTCAGGTAAGAAACAGCCTGTGACCTTAGCAATTGTTGCTCTTTTTCAGACAAATCCTGAATTCTATTAAAGAACTGTTGAAATCTGTCTTGGTTTGTCAGAAATGAAATCAATAGCACCTAATTTAAAAAAATTGTATCATTTTGAAAGCAGAACCGACATTGCTTTTATTTCATAAGGGACAAACTTATCAACAAAATTAATGTGCCCAGAACAGAATTCCTTACATCTGTCCAGGAAGAAAAAAATCACAGGATCACAAAGACCACATCTACCCATCTTCCCCCAAGCCAGGCCATTCGCTCTGCCTCTCTCTTTCATGTGTTTTGCTTTTCTGGGACCCAGATTCAAGTGCATTCACTGCAGATTCACTGCAGTTTTGCTGTCACTGTTTCTTCCCATGTAAGAATGTTTTGGTTTTCTGCAAACTCTCACATTTTCCCCATCCATCCAAATTTTTAACTCTCATATTTTCTCCATCCACCCCAATCCCATGTACGCCTCTGAGCAGTGTTTTCATGCTTTCTGTCCAGGCTTTCATCTCAGGCACAGTCTCCTGTTAAACACAGTGTGTAGCATTAAAGTGTGACTGGCTTTCTTCATCTCCACCTATAACAAAAATCAGTCTGGCTCAACAGCAATAGTGATTGATAGCCACTGCTATTCAGGTTTGTAGTTGTATTATTCAAAATGCTCTTACTGTGAAAAAGTCTCCTTCTGGTTTTACATGTATAATAAATAGCCACACCAGCATGCACAGCCAGTAGATTTCGGTACTGGCTGGCTGGCTGGCAGAGGGATGGCCCTCGCTCCTGTGTCTGTCCTGCACACAGCCCAGCTCCGCAGGATCCTGGTATGCAGCCCTGGCCCAGCTCCACAAGAAGGTGGTATGCAGCCACGGCTAAGCTATATAGGGAGCTGGGAAGCAGGGAGCTGGTGTGCAGAAACATGTACAAAGGTAGCAAGAAGCAATATGGTTATACAAGATACTGCTGATCCATTCCTCCCTGCGCTTCTGTACTGGCAGAGGTCTTCAGGCTGGACACTGGAAACAAGATTTGGGAAATATAGTAGGAATAAGGGAAGAGAAATGAGGGTATGTGCACGCTCAGCAACTCCCGACAGGAGTGAGGTTGAAGTGAAAAGCTTCCTGATGACTTCCAACAAGCCACTGAAGCATGAATACTGCGGCTAACTGAGAGGCAGGGTTGATTGCCTGCACTGCAGTTAGAGGCTTCAGGTTAAAAAAAAACACAGAAGAAACCACAAAGCACCATGTGAAATTATATGGGACACAGGCAGAGAGGGCAACGAGACAGGAATCTGTGGTCTTAAAGCTTAACTGTGACAAGCAGCAAAATGTTCAGCTGTTAATTAGAGACCAGAGCTGAAGGGCTTGCACCTTTCTGCCGGCTCAAGCCTTTGTCCGCAGCAAACACACATAATCAAATTACAAGAGGCTGTTAAGCCCTGGCAATAAACCAACCTCAGGCATACACAGGGCTGCTGAGCGCTGCTTAATAAACTGTAAAATTTCTATCACTCTCACCTGTTTTGTGGCAGGTTGCTTTTCATTTTCCTTCTGGAAATGCGGGATCAGTTTGTCAGTGATGTATGCAATTTTTTTACTTACCCTTAGAAACGTTAACTGTCCCTGCCTCCAAATAACCCCCCCTCTTTCATTTATTTGAGAAAAGAATGTATTTTAGAATAGACGGCCATAGCTTTCATTTTCCTGTTGCATGTGTATTTGTGTGCATGCGTGTTCTAGCATAGTAGTGCTAAAGCAGGTGTTACTTGATCATGTGTTGACACTGAAATTAATGTTTTCTCTCCAAGCAGTCATTGTGCATCAGGTTCATTCATTATCCTGGAACAAGGACAGTTCCTTTCTCTAAACTGTCCTGCAGGCACATTTGTGTGGAACTCTTAAGACAAATTCTGCAATCATCACCAGCCCCAGTGTCTGGCACAACCCAGTTTGAGCCACGCGCATATAACATACCTTTCGCTGGAAGCAAACAGGTAAAACTTAACACTTAAGTCATCTCCTAGGGTTGCCATGTGACATAGCTGGTAATAAAAATACTTAATATTGTAAAGTTAAATCAATTTTAAGTCCTTTAATAATGCAATGATTTTATAATATATCTATTAATAATGAGCATCATCTTATTTTTATTTATTCTAAAGTTACAGCAGTTACACTAGTGGCACTAAATCATATATGTAACCAAAGAAATCACTGCTGAGAACCACAGAAACTTCCAAGAGGCATAGAGGACTCAGCCACTTCAGATTCCTGTGTTCCTCTGTCTGTCCTCAGTCCCTCTGTCCATGACAGTATTTATAGTGCACAGTCACATGTTGAGAAAACTTGGACGGTATAAAGGCACAAGAGTAACCATAAATGAACCAAAAATAAGTAGCAACAATAAGAAAACCAGAAGGCTTTTGGAAAGCAGTGCGTTTTATTCCCACATCTCATTCTGCAGTCTTCCGCTGATGCTATTAAAATACCTCAGCACGAGGCACTATTTTTATTTTATTGTGCTGCAGTCTCTGTTACTGAAAAAGTGGATTGCATTTGCCAAATCCCCATTTTAATTTAGGGAATTTACAGGCAAAAACAGAATACGATATAACCACATTTCGACCATACATGCAATGTACAACATCGTAACAGCAGCTTTTTAAACAGTCAAAACTGTTTGAATTTCCACAAGTTTCTACTAATACTTCAACAACAGTAAATGGCAAAACACTGAACTCCCCCAGGAAAAAGTCCTGCAATAAGAATCCAGGGAGAGCTTTCTACAGCACGTGACAAACACGGAGTGTATGCTACACGACCTAAGACTGGCATCCAGATGGTAAAAAGATCCACATTTCTTGTGAAGAGCACAGTGAGCACAGTGGGGACAGATCAGAAGTGTGGGCTTCTCTTCAGCCTGCTGTATGATTACAAAGCAGTTCAGTATAGTAATGAGTTCAGTAATACAGCAACTATAAATCATAGGCACAAAATTCTTTAGTCTAGGACGCATCTGAAAACCTAACAAAACCCCTATTATATTAGTCTATGAACAATAAATAGTGCTTTTATTGAAAAAGATGCCATATGGAGCTTGAACAGAAAGTAAATGTATTTTGGCATACAGCCAGTATCTCTTAAACATAAGGTATACATAACATGTGACGTACAGACCTCCATGCCCTGTCCCCCAGCTCAGCTTTTAGCCTGAATGTCTTCATAGCCCTCTCTTCCAAAACTCATGGGTGATGCCAGATCACCTGCCTTCTGTGCTCACTCAGAAAACATACTGGCACACCAGTGTTTCTGCCTGTACATTTATTGTCAAGAACCTAAAGCTCCCCCAGAGATCAGTTTTGCAAATATCCCCTGCTGGGTAAATTGCTTATTTCGGATTTCTGTGCTGAGCACGCTGTGAGGCTAATACTGCCTGCTTGGCTTGAGAAAGCATTGAGCTAGGCACTGATTAATTAGGGCCATGGGGATAATTGTTTTTCAGTTCAGTGGCTTAATAAATAATAATAATAAATAATAATA
>NW_009932867.1:0-387 GCF_000696875.1 Nestor notabilis
CAGTGACAAGCACAGCAGCTACTCAAACACTGATCACAGCAATGGACAATGCAGCTGCTACAGCAATGCAGCTACACCAGCTCTAGGAACATGTGCAGTAGCTACTCAAACCCCGAAAGCAACAGACACTGAAGCTACTCCAGCCACAGTGATAGATGCTGCAGCTAAACCAAATGGCCAATTAGTGACACTATCGGTTGCCCTTATAAACAGGGGGAAAAACAAACTAGGGGCACAAACAGCAACCCGTGAAGTGAAGAAAGATGAGGGGACAACATCTGAAGAGTTACTACTATGTGGATCGGATGATGAAGAAAAAGAAGAAGAAAGAGAGGTGACTTCTCAACCCCGGACCTCAACCTAGCTGCGGAATATGCGAAAAGATTT
>NW_009932867.1:536-1397 GCF_000696875.1 Nestor notabilis
CCCGGTAGCATTTTGTGGCGGGTCGTGGCAGCTTTGAAGAAAAGGGTGCCCTACAAGGATGATGTTACGAGTCGCTCAGCCATCTGGACCACGATCGAGAAAAGCACACAGTCGCTGAGGGAATCAGCCATTGTAGAGACGATGATCATAGGCCGAATTCTGTGGATGTATCTGTAGATCCAGATGAGGTTGAATGTACACGACCCATGTGGCAGAAACTTAGAATGAGTGCACCATCATCATATGCCTACTCTTTGGCGTCACTGACCTGGAATGACATAGCCCCACCAACAGTGGATGAACTGATTCATCAACTCTGAGAGTTTGAAGAAAATCTCACCCCTTCCATAATTTCAGCTATGGAAAAACTGTCCCACGAGTTCAAATAATTGAGAGACGATTTATCCAATCTATCCAGCTCCCCATATGTACCAACCCATGTCTCAACTATTAACAGAAGGTGCCCTACTGCTCGAGAGAGAAAATATAGAAGGTACACTCCACAGGCCACTCTATGGTTTTACCTGGGGGATCACCAAGAAGACATGAGAAAGTGGGACGGAAAACCCACCTCAGTTCTGGAGCAATGGGTGCATGAACTGAAGAGGAGAACAATGGTCATGGATAATCCTCCCATGAAAGCTGCTGCTTCAGTCTCTGGTGAGCAGTTTCCCAGATGGAGTGGAAGAGCTGATTTTACTCCAGCTCCTGAGATAAAGAATAATAATCCCTTCCTACCAGACATAAGTGGACAATCTTGTGATCACTATTAGAGGGGCCCTGCCTCCAGCCAGGTGGATGATAGCGACAATCAGGTTTACTGGACTGTATAGATCAGATGGCCTGGCACATCAGTCCCAC
>NW_009932868.1:0-273 GCF_000696875.1 Nestor notabilis
TCTCGGGGGGACAATAAAGCACTTTGTCCCCTGCGGCCCTGTCCTGTGTGTCCGTGGTGGACGGGGATGGGTGGCTCGGGTGGGACCGGGCAGAGCTCTGCTGGTGGGTGGCGGTGATGCCGCTGGTGGTGTCGTGTCGGGACCATCCCTGGTGGCATCGTGGGTGTTGATGCTCCTCACGGCATCACTGATGACCTCAGCGGTGGGCCTGCTGGTGTCCTCTGTGGTGGGGCCAGCAAGGGAGGGCGGGTGGTGGAGTTAACCCGTGGGTTT
>NW_009932868.1:688-927 GCF_000696875.1 Nestor notabilis
GTCCCATTGGTGGGGACATCAATGCAAGTGGTGACATCAGTGCCAAGTGGTGACATCAATGCCATTGGTGGTGGCATCAATGCCAAGTGGTGATATCAATGCAAGTGGTGACATCAGTACCATTGGTGGTGACATCAATGCCAAGTGGTGACATCAGTGCCATTGGTGGGGACATCAATGCAAGTGGGATGCCAAGTGGTGACATCAGTGCCATTGGTGGGGACATCAATGCAAGTGGG
>NW_009932869.1:0-4849 GCF_000696875.1 Nestor notabilis
TCCAAGTTGCTGGCTGGGCTTAAACCACAACGCCTTCATAATATGAAGTTATTATGCTGCATAATCACTTTTGATGCCATGTTTGCTGCCATGGTAAATGGAAGTGTTGGTCATATGTCGTGGTTTAAGCCCAGCTGGCAACTTGGAACCACGCAGCCGCTCGGTCACTCCCCCCCTTTTCCTTCCTCCCCCCGCTCCCGGAGGGATGGGGAGGAGAATCAGAGGAATGTAACTCCCACGGGTTGAGATAACAGCACTCCAGTAACTAAGGTATAATACAAACCACTACTGCTACCAATAATAATGATAAGAGGAATAACAAGGGAAAAGGACACAACCGCTCACCACCCGCCGACCGATACCCAGCCCGACCCGAGCAGCAATCTGGGCCTTCCGGGTAACTCCCCCCAGTTTCTATACTGGGCATGACGTGCTGTGGTATGGAATACCCCTTTGGCCAGTTTGGGTCAGGTGTCCTGCCTCTGCTTCCTCCTGGCTTCCCCTCCTCTCTGGCAAAGCATGAGACTGAGAAAGTCCTTGGTCAGAGTAAACATTACTTAGCAACAACTAAAAACATCGGTGTTATCAGCATTGTTCCCAGACTGAAAGTCAAAACCGCAGCACTGCACCAGCTACTAAGAAGGAGAAAAAATGACTGCTGTAGCTGAACCCAGGACATCATATTATTTGTATGTAATCATATGAACTCCTGTCCATAGGAGTTCACCTGGGTCCATTATTACCACCAGGCATCTTTAGTAGCTTTGCTTTTCATCAGGAGGTTGAGGTTCATGCCAGCTTAGCAAATGTTGTCAAGCTCATCATGGCTTGCTGTGCATTTAAAAGTCTGTGCAAAGGCAAAGGTTATCCTGCCAGTCCCAGTACTCCAGCCAGGCTGGACACTGCCACAGCCCCTGCCTGGACCATAGCTAGAGATGGCAGGGAAGGAAGGCTATGAATGAGGCCATCTGTGTCTACCTTGGCAAGACTGCCTGGTATTCAAGCACACTGATTATTTAAATCTCTGCTTTTGGCTATCCTAAGGCACTTAAATCTTTCCAAAGTCATATATATTTTCCACATCAAGCAATCATCTCCTACATTTTGGCTTCCAGCCTTATAGCCAACTTACTTTGCTAGCCATTAGCAAAATCCAGATTGTCCTGTCACCCTTTGTCATAAACATTAATTATTCAGGGAAAACAAACAAAGAAAACCTCCTTGTCATTTGTTTGGGTTTTGTATTTTTTTTTCCCTCTGGCCAAAGCAACGGGATAACCTCTTTCTAATAGTATAACTGAAATAAGTAAGAAGCCAGTCTTCTTCCTGGGATGAAGTCAGAATATGCAGCATCTATGGTGAGACATTATCTTCAGAGACACCACCAATGTTTTCTGGGATAAGCTTGGTACTGTCACAGAGCACTGAGAGAAAGCTGACATGGAATGGTACAAATCCCTTCAGAGTCTACTCACAATAAAAATATTTTTAAAGACCTTTTCTTAGGGATGCCCTGGCACTGATGGCTCAAAGAAATATCATTAAAAATCAGCTGAAAAAAGTTGGTGTTACAATAAACATGAATTAAGTTTAATAGCCTTCTGCCCTCCATTTCAGTCCTCAAGTGCTCTCTAGAGGTCAATAAAACATTCCTTTTATTATAGTCTTTCAACTAATGCAGACAATGCAGGTGAAAGTTTTGCAAATAAGTAAAGAGAAATATTGTGCTAAGCAAATAGACTAGAACAAACCAAAGGCATGTGACCATATGTGCACCTGAGAGTCTTTGCTTCCCAGGTACCATGTAGAGCTGCTATGGTTCCTTCTGCCCTGATGACAAGGTTGTCCTCTCAGACTGCTCCTCACAACTACAAACTGCCCATCGCATTCACAGGCCAGTGGGAGAACTTCGGGGGCAACGTCTGTGGCTATCATATTGGTACTTTAAGAAATCTTTGAGCTACCTGTAGTTTGGGCAGTTTCACAGGATTATGTGATCATTCAGGCTGGAAGGGGCTGGCAGTAGACCTCTATCCAACCTTCTGCTCAAAGCAGGGTCAGGTATGAGCACAGACCAGGCTATTCTGGGCTTTATCGAGACCTGTCTTCAAAACCCCATAGACAGAGACAGTACAACCTCTCTGGGCAACCTCTTCTTTGCCTCATTCTCCACTTCTAAGGGGCTCTCAGTATCACAGTCATTATGTTTCTGCAAGTTTTATGAAAGCAGTAGAAAATTTTGCTGCATTTGTCACAGGAATCCCTTCTACAGCAGTTCCCTTTCAGAGATCAGCCACATTGAACCTGAACCACATGAACAACAGCAAGCAGAGGAGTTATTATAAATGTAAAGTTGGCAAGAAAGGATGGAAATCACTGCAGGGGTCTCTGACCTTCTTCCATGATAATTATGTGAAGAAAATACTGGTGTTGTACTTGAATAGCCAGAGCATCATACCTGATTTACATGCATACAATTGCTGGGCAAACATGGTTTGCTTGCAGAGAACAAATTCCACAAGTGCTCATTGAGTGGTGGTTACGACTTCATCACACCTGAATGTTATGTCCATAAGCTTTGTTTAAGGGATGATGAGAACAGGAAGGGACAAAAGTGACAGTGCTGCTGAGACAGTGGGCTCTGAATGCCTTTCTGGGAGGAGGTTTTGCCCTGACAACTATGGGGAAATCAGTATCTTCAAGCTGTTCCACTCAGAGTGTCTTTGGATCCCTCAGCTGAACTTTCCTCCATCCCAAAACTGGTAAGATTGTCAATATATTGCTCCTAAGAACCTGGGTAGATCTAATAAAAATAAAAGTAAAGTGACTGTGATAAAATCATTCCACTCAGGCCCCACTGATACTGCTTTGGGGATTATTTTCTTTAACTTCTGTTTTTTGGGGGTTTGGGGTTTTTTTTTGTTGGTTTTTTTTTTTTTTTTTTTTTTTTTTTGTGTAAGCTTCTGGTTGATATTGTTATTTCACAAAGACTTGTTCTTTTGTTTCAATTTCATAAACCAGAAAACTACTTCTTGGAAAATTATATCCAAGAAGCTTTTCGTCAGACTGATTCTATCAGGAAACAGTAGAAAAAAAGAGGTCTTATGAAGTTAAAGCATGTCATAAAATCATGAACTGGTAAGTCTTTGAAGGAATTAATAGACTTTGTCAACCCAAGCAGTGGTAGAATGGTAAATGAGGGAAAATAAGCAAATCATCACAGCTTTCAGAAAAAAATCATGTTACATTATTATGCTTAAACTGTACAGAGGGTGCACTTCAAGCCCCTGAGGAAGTTCTGCCTCTGCTTTCTGACAGTATAGAATTTTGAAACATTCCCTTGCTCATGAAAAGGAATTTTTCCGAACTACTGCATGAGTGACTCCTGGGGTATGGGTAAAAGCCCCTACATTTCAGCAAATGTGTATGGGCAATACAAGAGTAAATGTAACAGAAAGCTGACTTTGATCTAGTGGGTCTTCTGCTTTGAGTTTGCCATAAACTGGAATTCTGTTCCAAGCAGAAATTCCATCCTTCTGCCTCCTTCTCTGATGTTGTCTGAGAGGGCAGGTTATCTGAGGACTTAGTCTCAAGGAATCATACTTTTAAAAGTTTTGGCTTATGTGAGTGGTGGGGTTTATGCATGGAAACACAATCATTACCTCAAGGGAAATTAGTTCCTCCATATAGTGTTGGAGTAGTTATGCTATATTGTCAGCTGGAGCAAGCTTTATGCTGATATACACCTGCTGAGTCCTTCATTTGCCAAAATACTCATCTCATCATGCCCAGAAGCCCTACGGACTTTTTAAAAACTGATGTAAGCCGATCCCAAAATAGTTACTGTTTCTGACACAGTCCTTTCTGGGTGTCACCGACACAGTGCCCTTTATAACAGAAATCAACTGCACGGCAAATTTTTCCCAGGAGCTCAGGCCTTTTCTCTGCTCAACTGAGTAGTGCCATGCATATGTTGCAGAAGCTTTTGGGTATTTTCTCTTTCCATAACATCATTGTACTTTGAAAAGTAAAATCTACTGAAAGAGTAATCAAAGATCATATGAAGCATGAAATGTAAGGAAGGAATCAAAGTAAGGAATGAAGGAATCAAAGTGAGAACAAAGGCAGAACTTAGTTAATTGCATTAGCAGGCAGTAGAACAGAAAATATATTAGTTTTGGAATTACCCAGGACAGGAAAAGCTCCTAGGCTTCTTCTCTGTAAAATCCTGTGATATTTACCATTTTTATTAAGAGACTGGAAAAAAAGGTGAGGTTGTATAGTCAAAGCTATGAGTGTCCTTCAAGCCATTCTGCCAATAATTATCAAAGCAGAATGTACAAAAGAGCTGTACAAATTCCTTTCTTGAGTGGTCCTCTTTGTGCAATGGACATTTCAAGCAACATGTCAGTGTAAAACCAGGCAAGGCGGCACATATATCAGGATGATCATGAATTGAAACACATGCATCTGCCAGACCCTCATCTTAGTATTTTTCTACAGGAGAGAACAGTTTCCATCATTTAAATGGCTTGAAGCCAGGATGATGCTGGTGATCTGTCAGACTCCAAAGAGAATTAAAGTGAATTAGCTGATACCTATAACTCAAGGTCATCTTAACACAGTTCCAAGAAATCTCCCACATAACTATTTGTTCAATGCAGTTAACACCAGCAGAAATTGTCAGGCAAGACTTAAAGGGAAAACACTTCGTTTTACCCTAGCCCATTGAAGCAAGGGTCTTGAGTAATTATACTATGGAACTGATGGACAGCTGCAGAGCAGCTGACAACATCTACCTGGACTTGCGCAAAGTGCTCGACACTGTCCCACATGATATCCTTGTCTC
>NW_009932870.1:0-8831 GCF_000696875.1 Nestor notabilis
AGCTCCGGCGCGGGGATCGGCGCAGCTCCCGTTCGGGGCAGAGCGGGATCCCCGCGCCGGAGCTGCGGCGTGAAGGAAGTGGGATCCGTGGGGCCGTTCCCGCGGTGCGGGTGAAAAGCACCTCCGGAACGTTCCTACTACGCCGGTATAGCGAAACGGCGCTGGGTTTGCTGTTTCTTGTTTGCCGAGGGGGGGGTTGTTCGCGCCGGGGTTATGTAGGCTGAAGGGTTGGGCTTGGAGGGCTCTGGTGATGCTTTTCCATGGGGAAAAGGCGAATTCGGTTTCCATGAGGGTGTTGAGGAGGAAAGGGGGAGCCTTCTTGCCTAGCTGAGCCTCATGTAGCACCTGGAGATGCCCAAGTATCGCGGCTTTAAATCTTGAACAGGCTCAGAGGAGCAAAGACTACTTTTTAAGGTCGAATGCAAGCAAGGGGTGTGTTCAGCAATTATCTTCTGTGGCACTGGTGATGTGTTTGGACTGCTATTACTTATTGTTGTGTGTTTTTAATACCCAACTGGGGTTCTGAATGCATTTGCTGGCTCTGGGGCGCTGGTGACATAGCCAGGAAGAAACGATTTGCTGTCGCGCAGTCTGTTCTGTAACAGCAGCCCTTGTGCGGGACCCATGTCACCCTGATGTGATCAGTGAAGTGGTCCTGCCTCTGGTGAATTGGGTTCTGGTGGGCCTGTGTTATATGTGCTTGGCAGCATCAAAAAGCAGTTTACAGCAGAGATCTTCCTCTGAAGCTTTCAGTGGTGGAGATACTAAGAGTTCGTGGTCTGGAGTTGTTTGTCGTGTCCCTGAAAAGGACACAACTTGTGCTTTTCTCTTAGGCAGAAATGACCCGGGGCAGGCGAACGCCGTCCTCGCTCTGTGCCACGCTAGTGCTGATTTCTGGGTGGCAGTTTAACATTGCTGTGTTGATAGTAGCAATAATCTTCATTATTTCTGGCAGATTTTTAAGGTTAGCGGCTTTGGGGGCACAGATAACAATTTATCCTCATGTTACTTGTCTGATTTAACTACTTGTGATAAGGAGGGGGGACAGATGAGCGAGCACTTGTAAAATGGGTTCAGAATAGGCTTCCTGAACTTGGACTTCATGGTACCTGTATTCAAGCCCTTATGCCAGTATAATCTGTGATTCTTTCAATCCCTTTTGATGTGCTCTTGTGGCTGCTCATGTTCAAAATAGCCTTATTCCAGTCAGATGGCATGCTGAATTGAGGAGTTGCTCCCCAGCGATGGGACTTGATTGCCATTCTCTAATCATTTCTCTTTTCTCAGTAACAAATGAAGTGTGAACTTGTTTGTGATGCGAATTATTTTTCTGCATATGGCCCTTTCTGATATTGGGGGAAGGGGATCTCTTATTCACACAACTGAGTACAGAAGAAGACAGTGCAATTTCTACTGGCTGCTTGGCAACATCTGCCCAAGATGAGGAGCCTGGTCTGTTCCCAATGCTACATGTGGTAGCCTTTGAGCAGTTTTAAGATATCTCTTACTGGGTTTCGTTTAACTTTGTTATTTGAAGAATTGCTGCACACAGCAGCAAGTCTTCCAGAAGCCACCTGATGTGCAGATGTTCCTCAGCTGTGGGTGCCTTGTCAGGGCTCTCACCCCTACGGTGGTTGGGGGAGCTGCAGCATGGGCAAAGGCTGCAAAACAAAACATTTACCATGCCAAAATAGCGAGGAGAATGGAATAGCTTTGCTTCCGTTATTGATTAACCAGTCCTGTTACATGTGTTCAGCATACCCTTGATCTTAACTCTTTCAATCTTTTGAATAAGCATCCTAGTGAAATATTTTTAATGTGTATAAAACTAATCATGGGTTGCTGCTGAATTAACCATTATCCAAACATTAATATTCTCAAATGCTTGCCCTTCTTGGGTAGCTGACCCCTTAAGTTCTGAATTGCAGCATAATAGTGTAATTCCTTTTGTTCTTTCTATAGTCATTTAGGATGATTGCTGCACTGACCATAAGACAGGCTCTGTAAGTGCTTCCTGACAACATAAAACAGTGCTTTGGGCACTGTGTTGTAGCTAATACCTCTGGTTGTTAGTAGGGGGTCTCTGGATATGGCTCTGCTTTGATTCTTGTTTTCAGTGTGCACACTAACATTGTTATAAGTGATTTCTACTTGGTCCCTATCTGTTTTGTCTGTGCATGTTTAAGGGTAGAAATATCTCCTGCCTACACATAGCTGTAAACTCTAAAATAAGCCATGTTTTGTATTTTACCATATAAGTGAAAAACATGGTTTGTTGGCTGTGTCAGAGTTTATGATCACTGGGTCCTTAATCTCTGTTCGTCATGTGTCAAGCTCTATAATGTGCTTGGCAGCCCTTCTACAATTAAGTGCATGCACTTCATTGTAAGAAAATAAGAGCAGGTATGTGACAGCCTTTCTTTAAAAAAATAAATCAAATGCCGTTTATAAATAGATAGGAACAGTGAAAATTTCTAAAAATCAGTGCTTGCAGACTTTGCTGGATAAAGGCTGCAATTCCAGTTATTCCTGCAGCAGAGACGCCTTAACCTGTGGTTTTCCCCACCACCAGCTGAAGAGCAGCCAAGGTCCTGGAGCTCCTTCCTCCTCCTAATGAAGAGCTCTTCAGAGCTACTTCAGTATTTCTTAAACACAAAGTAAATTAGTTTATAGGCTTGTCTGCATTCAGTGTGACCAATGAGCTCTGGGAAGTGTTTCCATATAAACTAGAGCTAAGCCACATCCTTAATACTTTCCCTCTGCTTGCCAACATAAACTACCCCTCATCAAGCATGGCTGGATTTCTTACTGTGCTGGGGAAACTCGAGATGTTTCTCTACCTCTCGGGGTCTGAAATTGTTCCCATTCTCCAGTCATGCCTCCCCTCCGGAGGCTGCAGTGTAATCTAACCCGGGTGGGTGGGAAGACACAAATATGATTTGTGAGGAAAAAAATCTTATTTTCTTTGCCTTTCTTTAAATGTCTTTTATTTACTTGTGTTTGCTGGAGGCCTCACTTGCAGTAGTAGAGAGAAGAAATGCAAGTATTATAGCTTCCAAATTCTTAGGGGGAAAACAGTTTGACCAGGATTCCTGTGAACAATTAGTTTAGAACTCTTCCTGCCTGGAACAGCTTCTTTGTGTTCTTCATGCTGTTTGTGCCTAGTGTTACTCTGGAAGTACCAGGAGTACCCTCCTCTTCACCCAGCCTCAGGCTGGTGCAGCTCTAAGTCTGCTCAAGGAGCTCTTCACGCATGTGCCTCCAGCACCCGTGGGCAAGAATGATGCAAGTTTTTGCTATTTACTGAGTATCTGCCTGGGTGACCTTGAGGCTTGTCTAAGAAAACAAGTTAGTATGTGAGCTCGGCTGTCTCCTGAGCAGCAAGCACCAGTGGCAAAGAGCATCTTGTAACTTACAGACTTGCTTAATTAAGGAGCTGAACTGAGCAGCATAGTGGACTATGCTTTAGGCTTAAAATAAAGACATTCCTTTGCAAGCAGCCTCCAGCTCTCTTTGACATGGTATAGAATCACAGAATGGTTTGAGTTGGAAGGGACCTTAAAGATGGTCTAGTTCCAACTGCCCTGCCCTGCCATGGACAGGGACGCCTTCCGCTAGACCAGGTTGTAGTGTTGCTTCAAAATAATCTGACCTCACCTTGGTCCTAAGGCTGGTCCATACTGGGGTGTCTTTGCAGTGCCCATAACTATGAATGGCAGCTCTGTGTTTCCTGTGTGTGAGGAACATGGCGACATCTGGCCTGTGCTTGGCTCTATGGTGCGGTCTTCATAATTTGTCACCACCAACATGACAGTAAATGCTACTTCCCATGAGGTAGCAGCACTGCCTTCACGGGCCCCGTTGCCCAAAGGGGCTGGTTTAACAGGGGCAGTCTCAGGGAACGATCCCTGGTGGGAGTTTGCCATTTTCTGGTTTCCTCCTGTAACTGCTGTTCTGACTTTAAAAATAGAAAGAGGTTGTCTCATCTCAAGAGGGTTAGTTATGTCACATTTGTTATCTGCTGTGCAGATCTCTTTAGGCAAATAATTTTCATTGGTTGTATACCAGCTTTTTTAAACCAAGAGCTGCAGCATCCCTTTGCATGCCACACGTGATGCTGAGCTCACCACAGCTCATTTCAACATGCAGCTGCCTGATGTGGGTGCCCTGCCCTGGGAAGGGGTGGCAGGTACCTGCTGTGGGCAGTTCACTGTATGGGAAGGGCTGTGGTACCAGTCTGCAGAGGTCTGGCAGCTTGCACAGTCAAAAGCATTTTGCAGTGTTAGCAGAGACTTTTTAATGTGATTAGTTCCTGCTCTTACTGGAGTGGACACCTTGGGAGTGACATTTGTGGCACCCTCATGATATACCAGCATGGGGCCACTTCGCACCTCTTTTTCTAGGTATGTGAAAGAGAATGGAAACTGTCTTGCAGCTCAGTGTTAGAACAAGGTGCCAAACAGTCTGGTGGGTTTTACTCTGAACTCAAGTGGTTGATGTGCTGGGCCTGTCCATGCTGAAGGTGAAGGGAACGTACTTGTTGCTAAAGCTGCAGGCCAGGTTGTTTTCTTCTGCTGCTCCTTGCTTCGGTGATGGGTATGATAGCCCATCATACCCATGTATGTATGTGATAGTAGTGGGAAGCAGCCCAGGGAGTGACAGGACACAACTTCAATGTAATGGGAAAGAACCTTTTTTTCCCTCCTCTTTCCACTTTCTTTAGAGGATCAAATTAGCAGTCTGCTAAAGTCTTTTAATGTTAAAACTTTCAGAGCATAAACAATGACCTGTGAAAAGGAGTGCTTGGATCTAGCCCCTGTGCATGATGAGGTCTGGCATGTCTATTATGGCCAATTAGAGTGACAGGTAGCAGAGTGTAAACATTCCTGACTCCTGCCGCTCCCTGGCTGGCTCCGGGCTTTACGCTGCCTTTCTCCCCTGCCTTGGAAAAGGCACATCACTTTGAACTTACTATCCAGAACACAAAGCAGCCTTTCAGAACCTCTGTGCCCTCTGCTCGTGTGGTTCGGTGTGAACAGCCCAGAAGCCAAAGCTTGGTCTTTCAGTCAAGACCTGTTGTCCTTGAATTGCACCATTGTATCAGATACAAATGTTGTCTTGGGGGAAGGAAACACGACTGGCAGTGCACTGCAGCACAGGCGTAGCTCACTCTCTGACTGAGGACTCCTCACCAGCTTTCCAAGATGCTGTCCAGCACTCGATTATAGACATGGATCTTAGGAATAAACTTGCCCCTAGAAGTCCCTTCCAATACCCACAGTAACAGTGTGTGAAGCATGGCCTTAAACTGCGCTTCAAATATGAGATTTGAGTAACTAAACAGTCAAGAGGAAGCTATTGCATTGAACAAACTCACGGCCCTAAACCAGCTTCTTATTTGGACAGCTTAGTAAAATAACCATGCTCTGCACATTCATCTCGAACTCGGAGAGACTTTAAACTCCCAGCTATGCGGGGAGACTTGGTCTTGCATGCTGCAGCAGGAGGTGGAAACGGTTTCTATGACTTCCTCCC
Organism: Nestor notabilis; assembly: GCF_000696875.1. NCBI lineage: Eukaryota > Metazoa > Chordata > Aves > Psittaciformes > Psittacidae > Nestor > Nestor notabilis. Next base: position 5,536 of record NW_009932870.1, read on the forward strand.
TCCCCCATCAACCTACCTGCCAGCCGCATTGCTGCGTGCAGCAGCCCCTGCTCTGCCTTGAGCTCAGCCGAGCTCGCTCAGCTCCCTCATGGACACAGATTCAGAGGTGTGGTCTCACTTGAGGCTTCTGCATTTTCTTCTTACAGGGTTTTTCCCATTCCCAGTCAGATCAAAGGGTAGATCAGCATCTCCCCACCTCTGCCTGGCAGCTGAAAAGGAATGGAAACATGTTGGGGGAGAATCTGTGCTTTAACCATCGCCCACTTGATGTAAATACGCAAACGTTTGTAGAGGAGTGGCATGTTTCTAAAACACATTGGTGACAAACGCTTCACACCCTTCTTTATTACCCGGTAATTACGAGAATACTTTCCTTCCAATGCAGTGGCTGCATAAAGATGAGGGTGCCTGGGTTTTCTTGATGATAGATGTGCAACTGTAAGTAACATTTCATCTGAGACTGCCAAGCCTGGCATGCCTCCACATGGCAGCCCTTCCCTTCCAGTTTTGGTGAGGTGACGTTTCCTGCACTTTTGCTGGGAGGAGACTGGATGGGGAAGGTGCAGGGACAGAATTGCATCTGTCCCACAGCTCACAGATTGAGCTTGTTGATTGAGTGCAAGTTAGCGGCATGATCCCGGTGAGGGAAGTGCCATGGCTGATGTGCATATGGCATTTCTTGTTTCTGGTCGTGTGTGATTGTTCTACCTCTTACTAATCAAATTGCTCAGTGGTGGGAGACTTGATTCCTTTTTTTCTTCCCTGTCTCTTCTGGAATACTGCGAGGTTGTCTAAATGTCAGAGGTGCTGGTGATACGGCTGTGATGGGAGAAAATTTTAGCTGGGCTTGCTCTTCAGCATGAATGTATTGATGTAGGCATGTCATGTAGCCTGTCTGTCAGCCAAGTTGCTAGCTTTCAGCTGCTTTATGTGTGGGTATTTTAGTGACTGCTTCCAACCTGGGAAAGCCCAGCCAGGTCACTGGAGGGCAAGGCAGAGCTGTATTCCCATACCCACCTAATGCTGACGCTGCTTTTCTGCCCCACAAGGATCAGAAGGAATCCATGGGAATCGCTGTCTTCTAGTTCCTGCTTCTGTTCGGGGTGTCTGGGCAAAGGCAGGCTCTGCTTACTCATCTGGCTTCAATGCAGCCACACAATTGCCTCTTTTGAGGAAGGGAATTCATCAGTTTGTGTGAAGTGGCCTTGGATCTTTGGGCAGCAGGTGTTTCTATAGAGCAAACTGTTGCTGAATATTCAACAGTTGCTATACAAGCGTCTGGCTGACTGCCTGTGAAGCACTTGGAGTTATCTTGAGCATCCGATTAGATAAAGTGCAAAGTACTTACTGCTTTAAAGCTACCCGCAGCTATGTTGTGGTGGTGTTGTTTTAACATTCATTGGTTTTGTTGTTTTGGGGGTTTTTTATGTGACTCTTCCAAGATCATAAGCAGCAACTTCATCTCTTTTAAGTCAGCCAACAAAGACGGGAACTGCCTAGCAGAATGAGAACAGTGATTCATATTCATGTCGTCAGAACTTCATTCTCTTAGAGGTTTCGGCTGATAGCATGTACATTGGAAACAAATGACTCAGTATAGAAGTGTCTCCTAATCTTTAACATAGTGTTTAAAATCAAGTTGGGTCTTTAAAGGCTACCTGAATAACATTTGTTCTTGCTAACCTCGATTTTGGTACATGAAGTACTGTAGATACATGAACTGTGAAGGAAGGGATAATTTGAGATGTTAGACTGTGCAATCAGCCTTTCATTTTTCTTTATTTTTTTTGTTTAGGAGTTTAATTTCCTTAGGCGTGGTCTGTCAGCAGCCTGTGCTGGATGGCACCATTGAAAGTATGGTCCTGTAAGAAACTGTGATCGCTGAGCAATTATACCTTTAAATATCTTACTGCTTTAGTCAGTAAGGTGTGGATGCCTGTATAGTGTTTACTAGCGACATGCCCCAATTCTGACTTCTTGTAGTATCTTCGTTAACCTGGAGTAGTTGTTTCAAAGATGCTTTGTCTGTTTTCTTCTACTGGTAATTTAAGCCACAAAAGGAAAACTTTTAAGCGTGTAATTGTGACAGCTCCAGGGAAGGCTGAAGAGGTGCTGTCCAAGTCACATGCTTTATAGGATTTCTGTGCTGCCCGTCGGAGGTGTTCTCCCTGGAAACACTGCATTATTAGGGGTGTAGTAATTCCCCACCCCTAAGCACTTAAAGCTTAATAGCTAAGCATGTAGTTCCTACCTACAGAAAACAGTCATGCAGGCTACAGCACAGGGTGGTAAAGGCCTTGTTTCTGTAATTCTTGCTGAGGCAGTGATTGTTAGCACTCATTGCAGGGGTGCCTGGAGCACTTAAAAGCATCAATAAGCAGCTGATGTAGCTGTGTACTCAGAAGACCAGCTGAGATGTGCTTCCTAAAGGTCTGCTTTGTTTGCTCAGATCTGTGAGGAGGTGCCAGATATGTGTAGAAGATCAAGGCTGGCAGCCTGGGATGGGGTGTGCTGTGTGGCCTCTGCTTTTCCTGCTGTGAGGAAGCAACAGAGGGCAGCTGAGGGGGAGGTTGCTCCTCAAAGGAGCTTGGCAGACCCATGTTCTTGTTTCTTCAGTCCCCATCAGTCCCTGAGCTCCCCACAGCTCAAGGATGGGATCAGCAGAAGGGAGGACCATCTTGCAGGAGGTGTTCCAAGTCTCGCAGTGAGGCATTTCAGAAGCTGTGAAGCAGGTGTTCAGGTTTCTGGTGGGTCATTGCCTCCAAAAGCTCATTTCTTTTCTTATAATGGGGCTTTGAAGTGAAAATTTAGGAGCAGAGCAATTACGCTTTGAAAATGAATACATGGTACTGACCAGCGTGGTACTGTGCAGTCTGTGCTGTAGCTGTAGATCAGTGCTCTGTAAACTTGTGATGGTTATGTTGCCAGAAAGTGACAGGGAAGAAGAGGGAGCCTTCAGCCTTCCAAGACGACACTGCACATTTAATTGCTAATGGACTTTTTTTAAAGAGCACCTAGGCTGCTATTATTAGAAAAAGCAAATGTGTGGTGTTACCTGCAGGGAATAAAAAGGGAGTCTGTCATGAGCATCTTGACCTTTACTTCCCTGTGTTAATTTTTTTAATACCAGTGAGATTTTTCCTGCTATAAAAACTTGCTGAAGCAGACACTTCTCCAAGACCTCTGAAAAAGATATGCTGATTGGGAAGCAGGGCTGGGCAAGAGCTGTTTCTTCCTTTCCTCCCTGAAAATTCCTACTTCAGGGATCCACTGTGTGTTCCATGCCTCTCTTTCCC
>NW_009932870.1:8862-9990 GCF_000696875.1 Nestor notabilis
TTTTACCAGCTGGTGCAATTCTATAACAGCAGTCAGGGCTTCCTTGCATCAAACTCTGTGCCTGTGTGGCCTAGCATGCAGGAGGAAACTTTGGGAAAATGTTAGATAAACAAACACTCCTTCATACTTCTGAAACATTTCAGTTGCTCTTAATCTTCACCTTTTCAACACCTACTAAATAAAGGTCTTACTGCTTGTGCTGCTTGTTTGTAGATCCTAGGGTATTCTGCAAAGAGCAACAGTGTCATTACCCCCATTTGTTTGTGATACAGGATGCAGGTGAGATGTGCTGAAGAGCCTGGGGCTTTAGCAGGGCCAGGCCAGACTCCAGGGCTGGTGTCTCCAGCTGTAGGTGAGGGGTCATGGTCTTGCTGAAGGTGCTGTGGCTCAGGGCTATAAATGTGATTGCATGAGGAAAGTGGCTTCAATAAATACTACAAGGCATACACCAAGAATGAATCCTTTTGGACATCTCTTGGGGCAGTACCTAGGGGAAGTTTCAGGCTTAATAAGGCTGACACAGAAAAGTGGGAGAAGGCACATACGCGTGTGCTTCCTATTGTATAGTGCTGAAGTGTCTCACTGATGTTACTTGTGTGTCTGGAAGACCTGTTGAAAGCTCAGCTACAAAAGCGTCTAGATATCTGCTCTCAGCATGCTCCTGGAGGTTCAAACACTGCAGGTAAAGCTGTCCTTTTGCCTGCTTGAGTGTGCATTAGTTAGCTATGTTTGAGCAGGTGGGGTTGTTTTAAACTTCTTAAAGCTCTGTGTGCTTGAAGTTTTCATAGAAACTGGAATTTCAGGAAGAAATGGAAAGCAAGACCTGCATTTCTAGTCGCAATTTTTGCAAATCTTCAAAAGCCACAGCTTCTGCCTGGCTCTTTACATGTTGAGGTGAAAAAGGCACTGAGAGAAATTGGTGTCATCAGCACAGAACATCACTAGTTCTGCAAAAGGGGATTTAAGCCTCTGGCTCTAGTATAGGAGTGTCCAGAGGCTATGGGGGTTGACTTGAAGTCATGCTGCTGCAAGCAGTGCCATGTAGCAGCATCCCCAGGAACATGCTTGCCAGGAGGGCAGCTGGTGCTGATGCCAGGTTCCCAGTGCCTTGGGATTCCTAGGGCAAGA
>NW_009932870.1:10021-20569 GCF_000696875.1 Nestor notabilis
GGCCGAAATACGAGGTGTAACCATGAATGAAACACTTCATTACTTGTGCCAGTAAGCTAAGCCTTAAATACATGATTGTTTTAACTTGCTGGCGATGGTTCAGTGGTAAAGCTGCCTGTGGAGCTTGCAGGTGAGCTTTGGGGTGGAGCTCTGAGTTGGAGCATTTGCAGGACTCCCACTGGAGTCCTGAGTTACCTGTGTCGTGCTGAATGGGAATTGTCTAAGCAGTATTGTGTTGCTCCCTATCAAAGAACAGGGTAAAATCTTAGGCTTTATTTTTTCAATTAAGAATTTCTATTTGACCCTCGGGGACAAGGACAAAGAAAACAGCTTGTCTTGGCTATTGTGAATGTTCATGGGGCAAGAAGGAGAGGGAGGACACAAACAGCAAGAACAAAGTGTTGCAGTAATGAGAATTACTGCCTTATTTTAGTTGCTCCTTAATCAAGACAAGGTTCCAGGAGGTAGGAACAGATGGCTTTGGATTTTTTTTTTTTTTTTTTTTTTTTGTTTTAATCTTGGTCTGTCATATCTTTGATTATCATCAAAACTTACTATATATGTTTTAACACCTGCAAATTCTTTTTCATGTTATATGTTTTTGCCCATCCTCAAAGAGTAAACTGTTAGACTTGTCTGGCTTGCTTGCGTTTAATAATATTAATCACAGGACTAACTCTCAGTGACTTCATGTATTATTCAAAGGATGCCTCTTTTTATTATAAAAACCTTGAGAATATTTATTACTTCAGTGCATTTTGATGGTAAATTAGGGCAAAACTGACTGCATTTTATACCTGGGTGTTGTGTCCCCCTCATCTATAGAAGACTCAGAAACAGTACTTGAGACTTTCCAAAGGTGCAAGCTACCTTCAGGGTATGCAGGAACTGGCTTTGTAAAGCAGGTCAGCCTTTTTGTTTTATGGCTTTTATTCAGTATCACTCCTGCTTACCAGGGCATCCAGAGAACGGACTGTTGCTTCTCCTGTATCCTTTTAACTGCCTCAAAGGATGAGCTGAATTGACTCCCAGTTCTTCTTTTGCCAGGGTGGTGAAATCCAGGACTGTGCCTACTTGGACAGTGAAAGCACCTACAGCGAGTTGGAGCTCTTCCCTGATGAGGACGTGATGACTCTGGCACAGCAGGAGCTTCACCATGAGTCGGACATGGACAGTGCTATTGAGAGTGCCCAGAGCTCGGAGGCCTCCGATGTGTGTCGGAGCGAGGAGAAGGACGCTGTGCTCGGTGGCCTGTTCCTGCCCGGTGACAAGTGAGTGATGGTTGTGCCTCATGGCAGCCCTGTTCTGAGGCATGTGCAAAAGGACTAGGGAGGAAGGAACCTTTACGTGACTAATCCCTACAGTGGGAGTCTGAGGATGCCTGAAGGATTTAGACATTAAATATCCATTTACAGTGTAAGGGAGATGGATGTCCAGGTCCTCTAAGTGGCTTAGACAGTCTCAGCCCTGGGTCCTTCTGGCGTGTTCTGTGAGCACTCATGGGACTTGAATGTTGTGTGTTGAAGTGAAAGTGTCTGTTCTCTCCACAATGGATCACTCCATTAGCATCCCCCAAAACTTAGAATCTTTTGTGTTCCCATAACCTTTCTATGCTGGAATTAAAAGAAATACTCCCTGCAAAGTGGTGCAATATGAGGAATGCTGCTTTAGTCTTTTGTACATTCAGTTACCTGAAGGTGTGGGCTCTGCAGATTTGCTTTGCTACTCCATCTTACCAAGTTAATTCTGTATGTTTCTGATATTCCATAGCTTTTAGTGTGCAACAGTAAATTGTGTTTAACAGAGGGTGTCCTAGCATGTGTGTGTGTAACCGTAGTTTGCTGTTAACACAAGAGTGTCTCTGTAATCCTAACTTGACTATTCCCAGGTGTGTACCTGGGGATATTGGTAAAAGCTGAATTTGGGGGAGGAAAGGACCCAACTTGACTTAGTCCAGCTTTGAACTGAGTTAGTTAATGCAGAACCACAGGATACTGCTCAGCTGGGCTTGTTCTGTAAGCCTCTGCCCTGTCTTCCCTATTTTTGGCTTGTCAGCTTGATTTGTGCCTCTTAAGCTGCTCTCATTGCTAAGTCAGTTCTCCTGCTATCTCCTGGGCCTCCTTGGTTGCTCTCTGTGCAGCATCATTCCTACCCTCCTCCTGAATGTATCAGGGTCTGAGATCTGTCCTTCTCCCATTTGCCCAAGCAATCCCAGAGACTTTATCAGCTCTTTATCAAACTTGTCTCCTTGCCATTCTCAGTTCTCCAAAATGCCCATCCTTGTGGTGACTTGAGTTTTACCCAGAGTGTGGTTGAAATGAGTATCTTTCCTCCCAGCTGAGGAGATAGTTTCCTGTCTCCATCCTGTTGCTGGTTATGAGCTCAGGATCTACCCTGAACATGAACTGTTTCAACGGAAGCAGTTGAAAGTTTGGTGATGCTTACAAATAAGTACAAATTAAAAGTTCTAAGCAACATCACCAGGTGGGTTGAGCAGTGGGGACTGCAGAGCTGCCAAGAAGAGAAACTTAGCCAGGCAGTGCATGAAGGATAATGGGATACTGGGCTCCAGTCTGTTGGCAAGTGGTGATCTTCCAGCGCTCTTATGCTCGTGAGTGGTTTTTATGGACAAGTATGTTATCATCCCAGCTGAGGACTGTTCATTTACCTCCATGCCTTGTGGAAGCGTTATGAGGAACTTTTTCCTAAACTGGCTTGGTGTAACAACATTGAGATTCAAGCAGCAGCTGCAGTTACACAGATCAGAGCCACTCAGAAACTTGCCACTACCCAGTATGTCTGTGGCACAGCAGCTCTTTATGAATAGATGTTAGTGTGATGTGTTGAGCTTCACACTAATCTGCCTTCCAGCCAAGAAGCCTTGTTAGATAAGTTTGATCTATTTTGAGTATTTCTATCTTCATGATCTTCATCCTTTAATGGTGTGCCAGGCTTGACTTGCCCTAATTTCTGTTAATGTGAATTAGATAAATGAATTGCAGGTTATAAATGGATCTCATCAAAACAGGAGAAACAAAAGAGCATCCATCTGAAAGGCTGGCAGGCTTCCTCTTCTACTAATTGCTTTTGGAGGGAAGGGATATGCAAATAATGCTTTCACCATCCGCCAAAGGAACACTGTTGCATCTCTTGTTTACAGCTCACAAGTGTAGTATTACAGGAAGAGCAATCTCCCTGTCTCTGAAAGTGCAGTGCATGGTTAAGAGGCTTAAGGTAGACTCCGATGAAACCTAGGAGGCAATATTGTTGAGTTCCTGGAGAACAGCATCAACTGGGAGCTACTGTCCCCTGGCTCAGCTAGTGGAGTTGAAGATGTAAGCACTGTGCCTGAAACAAAGGGAGTGGAAAAGTTAACCCAGTCTGCACAAAGTGTCATCAGATGGAATCAGGGCCTTGTCAGCACTGGATTCTGCCTGTAGGAGGAACAGTAACATGTTGGACAACTCCCGGGCTTTAGAAGTAGAGTGTGTGTTTCAGGCCTAAGATGTGCATTTTCTGTAGGGGTAAGTTTGTTGGTAAGAACTTGTATGTGAATTTACTGGCTTGTCTGTTTGAATGCCTTACTGAGATGGGAGTTGAGTAAATCTGTGTTGAACATCTACCTCTGCAAGATGGCACACTGCATGGCTGCAGGGTAGTCTGGGCTCTGGGCAGGAGAATCACCATGCACCCTCTGCAGCAGACTTGCTCTGTTGTATTAGAGGTGATGTGCTCAGAACTTCTCTGCCAGCTGCTTTCCTATGGTGCCTATCTCTGCTCATCTATTTACCTATATGCCCTTTCTGTCTGAGGTCACAGAGTTCCCTACCTGTTTGGCATTATCTTAGGTACTTCTCTGGTTGTAAAGCAGCCTTTTCTTGTGGTCCATTTCTCTTCTGAAAGACACATTGTGTCATGATAGGAGGAATGGCAAGAACCCAACCTCAGTTAGGTGACAACGGTGGCATTGGTGACTCTCTGGCATGTGGCAAGCGAAGTTTGTTTCTGACCACACAAAGAGTGGCTGGAATTCATGGGGTGTGGGCTTATGAGGACTACTAGGAAACTGAATGTGGAAAAGAGTGACAGCTTCTGTCTTGTACATCTTCCTCTCGCTATCTCATGCATTTTGGAGTAGTCTGCGCAGTTCCTGCATTCAGAGCAGAAATCCCATGAGTAGTGGTTTCCATCACTATGTGGAAATGATGACTGAAGATTGCTGAGGTGTGCTATTTAAAGTGAAATGGTTTGTGTTGATCCAGACCTGTCTCACAGGTACCTTGTTCGTAGATTCTCACGCTCTTGTCTTTCAAGGTACCATGTCAAATGCACATCAGATGTGTTTAGCGCTTGAGGCTTTTGGCACAAACTGGGTCACAGCTTCAGATGAGGTCGTAAGCTGTAAAGGTGGAAGATTCCATGTGAGGTGAGATGCTATCAAAGACGGCCCTCGAGACATTTTGACCTCTTGTTTCAGGTCAAGTCCTCACAACCCTTCTGCAGCATCTGACCTCTCAACTTATTCCACCGCCTCTCTGATCAGTAATGAAGAACAGTTTGAAGACTATGGGGAAGGAGATGATGTGGATTTTACTCCCAGTAGCCCATGCCCTGATGATGAGACCAGAACCAACGCCTACTCTGACCTTGGCTCATCCGTATCTTCCAGGTTGCTCCTTATTCATTAACAAATTTTCCATTTTGTTCTTCCCTGGGCATGGGTGACTATACCAGAGTTTACACTGGCTACATAGACTCACCTGAAAAGCAAAGTGTTATCAGTTCATTTTCTGCCCTCCTGTTTTTAATAAGAGCTATAGCAGATATGTTGTTTCTGATAACCTCTGTTGGGTTCTGTTGAAGTAACTGGGCTGTTTTGCATGTAGAGATTTCTCTCTATTGCAGACAGTAGATTTCACAGTTAAGAGCTAGTATTGGAAGTTATCCGCTGCAAGCTGGAAACCAGCTTATTGCTGTGCACCAGCCCTGCTACAGTGGAAGAAGACCTGCCAAGAGAGCTGTTTCTCTTTAGTGTTCTGATACTGCAAATCCTTAGTACCAACCTGTAAGGTCAAGCGCTGTATATGGACAGGGGTTTATTTGAAAAAAGCAGGGAGATGCTCTAGGATTCGTCTGCTTGGATCAATAGCACATGAAGGTCTTGAGCTTCATTGCTAACACAGGACAAGCTCACTGCATCCTCTGTTCTGCATGCAACCCCCATGAGCTCCCCTCTGTTTCAAGCACTTCTGCAATTCAGCCTTGCCACCTCTGTCACGCATGCAGAGCCAGCACCCCTCCCTGCTGCCTCTTCATGATGATGGCTTGTGTCTTTCATCCCCTATTTCCTCAGGTTTATCAGGTTCCATTCTCATTCCTGGGGCTCTGTGCAATTCATGCTGTGATTACTCTCATTTATTTGAGTTTATTTTCTATTTATCATGCCAAGAGCTACTCTTATTTCCTCTTTAGACTTATGTCCACTTCTCCTTCCCTCCTCATTGCAGGGTTCCTTCCATCCTACCATCTGAGGGGGTTTGTGTGATGGCTTCTTACCAGGCCACTGTTTTTCATCCTTCTGTCTTTCTCTTGGAGAAAAGACTCTTCAGGATGCATGCCAGGCTCTAGTGGGAAGATGAGCAAGATGAGAGGGGGACACTGCTAAGATGGAACATAGTAATGTAGCTGCTTTTGCTACATGCGTTACATGGATTCTGTTTCTTTTGCTGTTCTTTCAGTCACCCAAACTGATTCTTTGCACTGACATGCAGAACATGTCTTCTGTAAAGGCTCAACTCAGACAGGTAGATTTGCCCTAAGACCAGCATTCTGCATCATCAGCTCTAAGTTAGATGAGCTGTGGTTAGAGGCGATGCCTGAAGCCCCTCGTCTGTGATTCTGACACACAGACAGACACACAGTCAAGAGGAAAACGTGTTGTGAGTTGGTTATGATAGCCAGTAACATCTCTCCTTTCCTGCAAACAGTGCTGGCCAAACACCCCGAAAAATGAGGCATGTTTATAACAGCGAGTTACTGGATGTTTACTGCTCACAGTGCTGCAAAAAGATAAATCTACTCAACGATTTGGAAGCCAGGCTGAAAAACTTGAAAGCAAACAGGTAAGCAGCCTATTGCACTGCATTTAGCAATGCCCCCTTCAAATGGGACTAGCTAGTAGCAGGAGGAGAGGAAGAAAGGGCCCTCTCCTTACCTGCAGCCCGTTCTGTCTTGCACATCTGTTACTCTTACAAAATAGCTAAGAGATTCAGACCTTGACACCTAGCCTGAATGAAAATGCTGGTTTTCATTAGTTAGTAAGTATTTTTATGACTTAAGGTGCAGACAGCATTAAGAAACTCAAATATTTTAACCAATGAGCTCTTTGATTGCAGAGGGAGAGTGCTATTTCCATGAATTTTTCCCAGGAAGTGGGGTCTGCTGTGCTGCTTAGTGCAGATCTACAGTGAGCTCCTGTTTTCTCCAGGTGGGGAGGAACGATCCGGCAGATGCTCATCTAATGTGTATAACCTTACATACACCTCCCCTAAAGCTATTGGTCAGCAGAGGTACTTCTTTCCTGAGGGACTTCTTTTGTCCTCTAGGGAACTTAGAAAACTGGTTAATCCTATGGCAGAAGTTACTTTTGGGGTTCTTTGCAATTTCAGCTTTTTCCTTACTTTTCTATCTCTGCCACTCCATCCACTTCTAAACTGTGTGAGCACTTGGAAAGAATACAGTGCTTCCAACAGTCATCTTAGGGGTTCTGAAGGAAATGATTTGGTGGGCTTCTAGCTCCCCCTAGACACTGAATGTAAATCCTGCCTGTCCCCATAACTTGGCACAGAGCACATTGCACTGCTGCTTCTCTTGCTGACACAGCAGCATAGTACTTGATAGGAACAATGGTCCTGACCTAGCAAGGAGTTTGTTAACACCCAGCCCATGACTGGCTTGGGCTTTGAGTGAGGCTGTATATACCTGGCTGAAAGAGAGTGATACTCTGATAGAGAGCTGTGTGTCTGCACACACAGAGATGTGACATCCTCTTATCGAGAGATGCAGCTGGGTATTTTGATTTGGTTCTGGTGCTGTTGGCTGGAGTCTGGTCCTTCATTTAGATAATACTAGTCTGGCTGCAAAAGGGAACAGTAAAAATGGAAAGCATCTCGGTTCCTGTGCTGAACTGGAAAGCATTATGGGAAAGGATAAACTAACTTTATAAAATCATCTAAAAACTGATCCAGAATAAATGGCCATCACTAATTCAGTGTCCCTTTGTGGTGTTTCTAATCTTAGTTTCTCTCTGATTTACACTGACAAATCTGCTAAATATAACAGTATTTACAAATCGACTTCTTAATAATCACAGTAATTCATGGCTCCATTCATCTTCACCTTGTTGTTAACTGCAGCTTTTAATGAAGTTGTCCAAGAATGTTGTTCACAGATTTTTTTTTGTTTTATTTCCCTAAAAAAGTCAATATTATGTTTCATTGTGCAATTCACCTGGAGTTTAAGTTAAAATTGAATCCAACACTGATCAAATAAGTGTTTAATTCCTGTATCATTCCTTCTGTATCCATGTAGCCCTAACAGGAAAATATCAAGCACAGCTTTTGGAAGGTAAGTCTTCAACTTTTTCATGAATACATGTGGAATCAGCTGTAACAATTCCATAGTGGGGGTGGGAGGATAGAGAAGGAATAAGTTTAGGAAAACAGAAATGCACCAAGGCAAGTCTTCAAGGGAAGGGGCCTGTGTTTGGATAGGGATGTTACAGAATCTAGAAGCCACTGCTAGTCTTGGAGCAGGCCCCTGAACTGGAAAGAACTCTGTTAAGAACATAGTTAGTTGCTTCCTTGTCTGCCAACTTTCTTCCTTCATACTGCTATTGCAGCAGGGCAGCTGCTGCTGCTTTCACGCTCAATGTGATGAGGATTTGTGGTTGTTGCTGAAATGCAGAGGAAAGCAAGAGCATCCCTTTAAAAAGGACATACAGAATTGTGATCTTCCTGGGGAGGGCTGTAAGTTTCAAGAATATTTTGGATAATCTCCAGTGCTCTCTGTTCTGTAATGGGAACTGCTTGAGATTCTCTTCTTCTGCTTTTTAAGGAAGTTCTTAGAGCATGAAATGTTCTAGGTTAACTGTGCCAACCAGTGCACAGTGGTGACCTTAGTTTTAATTTCTAATAAGGCAAATACAGCTCAGTACACAGTGTGAATAACTCTAAGTAGTTTCTAACCTATGTTAATTATGGTGGCAGATCCTATCAAAAGCAACAAAGAACTCACACCCAACAACTAATACTATTGATTGTGCTCACTATGACTTCATTTAGTTACCAGTCTCTTGTGGGACTTGTGCTTAAACAGTTGGAATTGTCACTGAAACAGTTGCACTGATTTTAGCATCAGATGTTCAAAGTGCAAAGCTAGGCGATAGGGCAGCACACAGACTCTCTCCTCCATCCTCACCAAGCAAAATAATTATCCTTCTGATCTTTCAGACAGCTCTTCCACAACAGTAACTTCAGCAGCAGTAATGGCAGCACAGAAGACCTGTTCAGAGACAGTATAGACTCCTGTGATAATGATATCACCGAAAAGGTGAGAAGCTGAGTGCATTGCAGTTAATGTACCCAACAAAATCCTGCTGGAGACATGCATCAAACTGACAAAGTTCTCGAGTTCTCTTCCTCACAGTTACCAGTGTTCTGAAGCAGCTCATTCAAAATGTCCTTTCTATTCCACTAATATTATGATTTTGCTTCACAAAAATGCAAGAACTGTGCAAGTAGAGATCTAGGCATTGTGTTAGTACTTCTTTACTGTGTGTTTGCATTGATCACCTTCAAGGAAGATGCAGGGTCTGGGAAAATGAGAATTTCGGAGCTTTATTTTGCTGCTGTTTTTGCAGGGAATATGCTGCCTTTAAAAAAGGTAGCATAGCTAAATGCCACTGAGGAACAGTGAAGGGGTGTATGAAGAGATACTCAAACTCTCAATTCTTTTCCACTTCCCCTTCCAGGTAACATACCTAGAAAAAAAGGTGACAGAACTGGAGAATGACAGTCTGACAAATGGTGACCTGAAGAGCAAACTGAAACAAGAGAACACGCAGCTAGTTCACAGGTAATAAAGCACAGAGCCAGTTCTCTTTATCATGTCAGAGTAAAGCTGGAACAGAGTCACAGGGAAGGAAAATCTCTACCTGTAAAATATGACCAAGTCATCTGCCTTAATGCTGACAGATAAGGCTTCATCTGAGAAGTCCAAGTGGAATGGCACTGCCTTGCTGAATTTTCAGCAAGCAGAGGCCTTCCAAGCAAGTGTCTTAGTGCAGAGATGTTACTGACTTGTACAGAGCAAGCTCTTCTGTTGTAACAGAGATTACCACTGTTTTTTTCTTGCATGTAGCAAGAGCAGAAGGCTGGGTCACTTCTTCTTCTCAAGACTGAGAATGAAAGAGTAATAGATGAACTAATACTACCTCTCCTATGAAGACAGGCTGAGAGAGTTGGGATTGTTCAGCTGGGAGAAGGGAAGGCTTCAGGGAGACCTTAGAGCTGTTCCCAGTGCCCAAAGTAGAATGAAATAAAGGAATGGGAAGGAAAAAGAGGCAATGAGGTTGCACACTGTTGGGTTTTTTTAAAGTACTTGTTGAAATGCACTCTGGTTTCCTTAGAGTTCATGAGCTAGAAGAACTATTGAAAGACCAAGAAACATCAGCAGAACAGACCCTGGAAGAAGAGATAAAGAGACACAGGGAAGCATATATCAAGTATGAGAAAGAGAAAGGCACTGAAATTGAACTGCTAAATACAAGGTAACAAACATCCTGGTGCCATCCAGAGCAGAGTACAAGTTTTTACTGATTTTTTTTTTTTACTTTGCATGTAAACGTAGGCTGTTAACAACCAGACAGTGCACAGAGGCTGCTTTACATTAATGCTTTAATCCACATGGCTCATGCAGGCAGCTTAGCTAGATATTTGGCATGGATTCCAGGAGGGAATTGTGACCAGCTGGAGCAAACACTTGTGTCTGCATTTGTGTCTTCCTACTTAATTCTTTTTAGATGCTTGTTGTTAGGAGCATAAGAATCTGAGGGTCAGTGTAGCATTTTTGGGCCCAAAAACAAACTATCTATGCCCAATAGCTCATGCTAAAAAATTCTAATATTAGAAATATTTTCTTGTTTGGTCTTTCTACCAAATGCAAGTGAAATGGGTTTTTAGAGCATGCTGTTTCGTATGTCTGCGTTCTTGAGGTAGTTGCTGTAAGGTTTTTGTTACTGACACAGGGTTCAACAACTGGAAGAAGAAAATGGTGAGCTGAAGTGCACTGTCACACGACTGAAATCGCAAACGGAGAGATTAGATGAGGTAACAAAACCCCTGAGTGCTCGAGCAATTTAACAGCAGCTTGATTTGTGTAAGAGCAAATTTCATACAGTGATTGGCCCAACTTCTTTAATTTGTCTTCCCTAAAAAAGCCTATTAATTGAAGTGGAACATTGGTCACTTTTAGTGACAGGAATGGCCT
>NW_009932870.1:20602-31139 GCF_000696875.1 Nestor notabilis
CCCGGAGACACATGCCAGCTTATGACCAGCTGTGTCTATATAGTTGTGTGGTAAAACTGAAGATGGCTCATGCACTTGCAAACTAGCTGTGAAGTTGCCCATTTGTTCTAGGAAAGGCAACGCATGTCAGATAGGTTGGAAGACACCAGTCTGCGACTGAAGGACGAGATGGATTTGTACAAGAGAATGATGGACAAGCTGCGGCAGAACAGACTGGAGTTTAACAAGGAGAGGGAAGCCACACAGGAGGTAAGTGTGAGTTCCAGGCAGCTATATCTCATCTGCATGGAAGCCCATCTGAGAAAGAATGGACAGACAGGATGAACACTGAAAATACAGTATCCAGTGAATGTATTACTGCGTTGTATTTCTGTGGGAGGGGTACCCATAGGGCGATGAATGCTGCAAGAATAAATGTAAACACTTTGGGTCAGGGGTTGCCATCTCTTTGAGAACATGCAGCCTTGAATGTGTGCCCTAAGATTTCATTTACTAGGTTTGCAAGGGGAATTATGCCTCTCAGACATGAAGCTTAGAGATCAGAGCCACGTCTAGCTCTGCAGAGGTTTAAATGGCCTGTTCATCCATAGAAGAGCAAGTGGCTCTATTGTAGGGCTATCGGGCCTCAGCCACGTTCACAGAGTACTGGTGTTGGAGTACAGAGACGGCTGCTTACAGGGATGGCTGGTTGTGCAGAGACTGGAGAGACAT
This sequence comes from Nestor notabilis, assembly GCF_000696875.1. Lineage (NCBI taxonomy): Eukaryota > Metazoa > Chordata > Aves > Psittaciformes > Psittacidae > Nestor > Nestor notabilis. Next base: position 21,314 of record NW_009932870.1, read on the forward strand.
GGCCTGCTTGCATGCCCACAGCTCATCGAAGACTTGCGGAAGGAACTGGAGCACTTGCAGCTGTACAAGCTGGAATGTGAGCGTCCTGGACGGGGGAGAAGCTCTTCATCCAGTGTGAGTGAATTCAACGCCAAAACCAGAGAGGTGGAAATGGAGCATGAAATAAAAAGGCTGAAGCAGGTGAGTTGGAAGGGCCTCTTGATCTCTGATTTCTGCTTTGAAAAATGCCTATAGCTGCATCTCATAGAATACTGCTTTTAGATTTCACATCCCCCTTCTCACACAAGCACAAGACCCATCCTGCATCTCTCTGGGACTTCTTTGGACAGGCAGTGTAAATTGTGCATGTAGGAAATGCCTGTGATGCAGTCAGGGCAGCCTCGTCACTGGTGGCAAGAGAGTTGCTTAGAACTTTCAGCCTTACCATATATCATCCAAGCTACCTGTGATTTAAACGTATTTTTCAGTGAAGCATTATAAGAAGAACTTAAATCAGTGGGGTTTTTTTATCCTAAATAGGAGAATCAGAAACTTCGTGACCAAAATGATGATCTTAATGGACAGATCCTAAGTCTTAGTCTCTATGAAGCTAAAAACCTCTTTGCAACACAAACAAAAGCGCAGTCACTGGCTGCTGAAATTGATTCTGCATCAAGAGATGAGGTAATGTGCTTTTTCAATCAAGTACTACATCCAAAAATATGCGGGTTTCAATGTAATTAGCTGTCAAGGTTAAACTATTTGAAGCTGACACATGAACAGCAGATGAAATCTGCTTTGCTGGGAGGACTTCAGAAGTGTTGGAAGATTTGCCTTGAATCTGACAGTGGTTTTGAATGCTCCTTTTAATAAAAATCTTCCATTTGTCTCTAAAAAGATTGGAATTATTAGAATCTCAGTGAAATGTTTTACAATGGATTGTAACAATTTTAACATCTGCTGCCTTACCAGGGTATTGTGATATTATGACCTTAATTTCACACAAATTAACATAGCTACTTAAATTTTTACTTTCTCTTCTAGATTCAGTTCTCAGTTCAGTAACAAGCTCTCACTTAGGTCTATGTTTGAGCTGTATGTTCCCAGTAGCAGAGCTGAATTCTTGAAGAAAGTAGGTAGTGTGCAAGGACAGATCATGAGATCAGGCCAGTGAGTATGTAAGAGCTCCCAGGGAAGAAGACAGGTTAGTGATGAAGTTGATTAAAAGGAATTGTTTGCTGTTTATGCTTCACTTGTTCTGGACAGAACTTCCCATTTCTTCTTCAAGAGGCATCCTGTGACAGACCTTTTTACCCAGTCTATATTTGAATGACCGTTTTAGCCTTAGCTCCTGGGCAGTCAGTCCCTTGAAGTGAAGTACATACTTGAGTTTCTTGCTGACCCAGAGCACTGTGAAGAAAGACTGTTTAATTGTTCAACTCTAATGATTTATTTTTTCTTCTTGACAATAGCAAAAGTCCAGTTTGCTTTTACCTAATTATTTCTCCTTGTGAATCTTATGACTCTGGCTCATGCAAGGAGTACCCAGCACTCCCCCTGTAAAGGAGGAAGTGCCTTACAACTGTGACCCAGGCTTAGTAAACCTTACAGACCTGCATAAACTTTATCCGTTGTGCCTTTTTTTCCTGTATAATCAAAATGAAGGTTAAGAAACTGCAGACTTGGGGAGGAACTTTATCAAGACTAATGAAAATGGATGCCCAGATCACACTAGGGTGGATCTGGGGCTCTAATGCTCCTCGACAGCTTTGTCAGTTTGGCATTAAACATGCAGAGTATAAAAAGCAAGCAGTCTTCATCTTTTGGAGAGTTTGAGGGGCCAATTGAGTATTGTGAAGCTCTTGCGCTCTGAGATGGGGAAGCTGACCCATGATGTGGGTGCAGGATGGATTGGTGTGTTAAATAGGGAATTCCTGTCAAATAACCTCCCAAAAGATCCCTGGTGATGACTGTTCACCACCTTTCTTAATAGTAAAGGTCTTTAACATCCAGATTGTTTCCAATACAGAAAGAGGGAGGAACTAGAGGTAGAATAACTATCTCAAAAGGTGATACTGAGTAGGTACTAGCCTCTTATCTGTCTGAATTTCATGCTATTATGTCAACTAGTGAGACTGTTACAAAATTAACTTTGAAATGTTGTGTTTCAGCTCATGGAAGCCCTCAAAGAACAGGAAGAGATCAATTACAGATTGCGACAGTATATGGACAAGATCATTTTGGCAATCCTAGACCACAATCCGTCTATCTTGGAAATAAAGAATTGAAGAGAATAAGAGAAGGAAAAGCAGCAACTGCCTGATATTTCTGCACATGCCACTGGATCTAAACAACACTCTGATACTGTAAATTAATCTATAAATATATATATACACACTGTGTGTGAGTGTGGGTGCGCGGGTGTGTTTATATGATGTTTGGTACACTGTTCTTTGTCATTGAATTGGCTTGGTTAGACTTTTTCCATGCACTTTCAATACCTGTGATAAGATGGATACTGTATATTAATGTAATAACAATATAACTGGATCATGCTGTTTTAGATACTGGACAAAATTTCTCTACCTCTAGCTGTAAAGGTAAAAAAGACAATGGAAACACATGGATGTGGCCCTAACTTTAGGAGCAAGAATTGTTCTTTCGTTCTTCCAGGAATTTGGGTACCAGAAACCAATTAACATACCCAGGTTCAGTTCCTGACTGGTGCTGACTGTGTATTTCCTATTTGATTTAGTTTTAGTACTTAAACCACTCATAGGATAAAAACAGAAAAGACACTTTGGGGAAAAGGAAGGACTTGGAGTAAAAGGGAAGAAGAGGAAGATATTGCAGAATTGTTGCTATTTGTGAAAAATCACCATCCACTTGTTTGCCACTGTCAGCACAAAGTGCTTTTTATGTAAGATCACTTTGGAGCCTGTTTTGGGATGCTCTGAGCCAACCTGCTGTTCAGTGTGTGTGAGCATGTGTATTTTTATGCCAGGGTCCCTGTGTAGCATTGAGACAAAGAAACTCTTCAAATCTGTTCCCCTATTTTCAGGGGTTTATCTTGGCCATTAGGATGAATTCTGGGATCCTGCCCCTTCCCCTCTCCATTAATTTTAAAGATTTCACTGAAGGGAGCACATTCTAATTCTTACAAAAAACAGAAAAGAAAAATTGCATGAAATAGGTCACATCAAGGGGAGGAGGAGCAGCCCTTGAAACAATGAGTTGAGTTATTGTCCCACCCCAGATATATCTCACTCTGTGGAGACCAACATTCCGTGGGCAAGCCATGGAGAGGACTGGCTAGTCCTAACACAATGGTGGAGAGAAGTCTGATGTGGAGTGACTTTCATCATTAGGGCAGTAAAAAGAAAAAGAGCTTGGTCTTGCAGCAGTTGCCAATCCAGGCTGGGTACACACATGCATATCTAAAGCTCTGAGTAGGGAATGCATCCTGATTTAGATGAGCAGTTGTGCAGGTGCTTGACTTTAAATGTGTACTGTGGCTGCTCATAGAAGTCAGTGGGACAGAACACTAAATCTTTAAAGTTGAGTGTATGCTTAAATGCTGCCTTAAGTAGGATGGACTTTGACATGTGCCTATGTTCTCCTGAGCTGGATCTGTGTGCTGTAGGGCTAGGACCTTTTTAATGAATAATGTAGTTTATCGAAGGAGCTTATGGAATTGTTTGGGTAGTTGAATGCTAAAAACAAAACATTATTCCATGCACTTTTTAAAAAGTAAAAATATCACATTTCTGATTCACACCAGTTGGCACAGAAAAATAGGCCCAAATATCTGGCTTTCCCCAATGCATAGAGATGTTTCCTCTATTGAATACAATCCCCAGAAGAATGTTACAGTAGCCATGACTGTGCTTTTCTGTGTATTTCTTGCTGTTGGCAGTGTCTTGCCCCTAGTATTCTCTTGATGTATCTTGGTGTGTATATGTGATGCATTTTTCCTGAATTTGAATACATAAGACTGTATTCAGTTATGGATGTAAATATATATATATTTTTCTGCAGTCTCTGTGCTCTTGCCTTCAGTGATGTATTACTGGAGTGATGGGAAGTGGGGGAAGCACTGAAATCAGGCTTTCTTGAAGGCAAGACAGTAAAGCCTATTTGTTTCTATATATCTGCATTAGGCAGGTGTAAAGTAAGTGGAAAGTGGAAGGTTCCAGAGGAGTCGCTATGGGACAACACCCCAGCACACAAAGTGTGTAAGACTTCAGTGCTCTGGAAGAAATGGTACAGTCTTGTTTAAACAGTGATGTCTCGGGGCTGGTTTCCTGAGGCTCTAGTGTGAGGAAGGGATTTAAAGACTACTCCTTTGCTGCCTGGAGATGGTGTAAAATGATCTACAACGTGCTACATTGCAGAAGGTTCTGTCATGGAAAACACACGTGTGCACCTTTCCCACCTTCTGGATGAAGCAGAAGGCAGGAGAGGAACAGTTAAGCCAGGACTCTTCACCTGCACTTTAGTGGTGGCATTTCCTTCTAAGTGGAGCTGTCTGTGGGTTGTGCCAAGGACTTTGCTGTCTTTATAGTCCACAGAGAACTGTTTTCAAGCTGTCAGGTGGCTGTTGCTAACCTGCTGTGACAAGCAGGGCTGGGTGAGCCAGCATCCCTGCTACTGGAGCTGGCTGTGTTTGGTAAGTTACACTTCTGTCCTGCTCTCATGCAGTGGATTTAAGTATGACTGAGGCTTTTGCAGGTCAGACTGGTGACTGAATGTTTCCCCCTTAATATTTTTAGAGTAAACTGCACTTAGCTTCAAAATTTTAATAATCTAAACCCCATTCCCATTAGGGTAGAACATCAGCAAATGTTGAGGACTGTTTCACGCTGAGCACTTGGGAAGCAGAGAGCCTGGCTTACTTCACTGAGACACAGACCCACGGACATGAACAGAAGAAGACATGACTGTAGTGATAGCCAAGGTTTTTGCAGGTAATTAAACATAAGAGGTGAATAGTCACTAATAGTGTCGATAGTCACTAAATCTGGCTGAAATCCTGAAAGTGGTATTCCAGCCAAGGGTACGCGGCAGTGGATTTTCTAAAGGCTCACAGGACTTCTTGTTCAGTTCTCTACCAACTGCTTTAGCATTTAGAAGCTCTTACTCGCTCCAGTGTTTGCGTTTGAAGAGTTGTCTTACCATCATGTTGGTGGTGTTTGTAGCTTTGTTTTATTGCGTAAGAGTTATACTTCTGCTCCTGTGGGGCCCTTAGTGTGCTACTGCTTTCCGTTACGTTCGAGTACATATCCAGCTACTTGCTATGTTTGAGAACGAATGTGAGTTGGAGGTGGAAGAGGTGTTTCACTGGCAGATACATTTTCCTCTAAGACATCCACCTCTAAAAATGCCAGTTAGCAATTGCATTCTTAGACTGAGTAGCTACAGTAACTACAGATATTAGATCAACTTGTCTTGCAGCCCAAGCCTTGGAGAACTCTTCTATTCCGGAAAAGAAGTCAGCATGTTTTATGACATGCAGGTTACTTGGTAATAAGGGATTGCTTGATGGGTCATGGGAGCAGGGAGTAATCAGATGCTGATGTTGCAGAGTGCATATTTTGGTTAAGTCTCAGACAGCCACATTGGCAGAGCAGACAGGAGATGTGGGAGATAGCGAGGCACTGGTTTCAGTATCTATCCTTTGATAAATTTCTTATTGTGGGCTTTCTTTGTGCTCACAGCCCAACTGGGGAAGTACAGCCTGCCTCTGTGTCAGTGTCACTGTGGGTGGAACAATGGCTTCACCTCCCTGGGTAAATAACTTCAGATACAGAAATGTGGTATCATCTTATTCTAGCAGTGCTCATGTGCAGTAAACGTTCTTGTGTTAGATCTGTGCTTCTCACTTAACCCTCGGGGATGCAAACAATCCAAGGTACTGTATCTTGATCTGCTCCTTAGTTCATTCTGCTGTAGATTCAGAAAAGCTAAGTGATATTCTGGTCAAACCAGTTGCAAACCACTTCAGGTATTTTTGTACAGTAAAAAAAAAATGAGTGCTTCTCACCAGAAGCTGTCCTTTGTTAGGTTGATCCCACACACAAGCTACTGCAGAAAAAATCGTGTTTCAAAACTTACACCTAAGAGTACCTGAAACGTGGTCTCTCCAGAGTTTTCTGATACTGGCTGCTCCTCCAGACATCCCTCGTCAGCTGCTGCCTAGTTCTGGTTTTGGAGTGTGATGTTGATTCAAAATTACCTTCACGTAAAAGACTATTTTTCAGCTTTCTGAATAAGTCCTATTAAAGACTCAAGCTGTTGGAGAATTTGTCATGTTTTGAAGTGCAGCAGTGACAAACTGTAACCATCCCATCTATTTTTAAGGAGTTTTTAATATGCAAATTTGTAGCAAGTCTCAAAAAGGAAAAAAATCCAGTACTCTTCTGCTGCCAACTTTCCTTTTATGGTCTTGGGAGAATTTCAGATGTTTCTCAGCCAGCTCTGGGGGGAGTTGAACACAGCATTATTAATTCCCAGAGATGTGTGTATCCAATACTTTGCTGTCTGAATGCAGCAATGCCCAGTTTACTTCAACAGAACTGTATTACTCTCCAGAGAGGATCTTGGCCTACAGTATGTAGGCTGCCTGGTCTGGTTAGTAATTGAGGGCTTGGAAGCTAATACATAAACACACACTGTGGCCTGCTCCATCGGTCACTGCTCAGCAGTCTCTGCATCCTAGTGCTAGTGATGAATCTGAGAACTAGAACTTACAAATAAATGAACACTTTTTTCCTCCCTTAATGGCAGTGAATATAAAGTGGTTTTCTCTTCAAACAAATACTGCACGGTGTGGTCTGAGGGATGTTTTCCAAGGAAGGAAGGAAGTAGCAGCTGATCAAACACTTGCCAAATCAGTGGCTTGGCTTATATTGATTCAAGTGAAAACTTGACTCAAACTTTGACTGAGCAGTTCCTGGATTGGTTCTGGTGTAAGTAGCAGTGCTCATATTCTAGTTATTTCATTTGTAACTCAAGAAACATGGTCAAGAAGTTATGACAAGTGATGTAACACAGCTAATTTTGAAGGATATAGTTCAACAGCTGCTGGCATCTTGTTCCTTTGCAGCATCCTTGGGGTGGTTTTCTCAGTATTTTTCAATTCAAAATATTGTTGTAGAAATACCTGCAACTCGGGTCACTGTTACCATCGTTTGCCACAGTGTGGAGCCAGCTGACAGGGCTACATTGTGTTCCTGAAACCTGTTTTCTGTGCTTAAGTCTCAAAGTTTTGTTCAGCTGTGAAGAGTAGTACCTATTCAAACATATAATTTGGGAGAGCTTACTTAAACTTTAAACCTGATGAAAACATAGATTCCTATGGTATAGTGTGGAATCTACCCCAAGAATCTGTGTTTTTAGTGGTGTAACTGTGACATCTGAGCTGTCAGCTCTCAGATCACTCAGCAGAGCCACCCTCACCCTGGCAAAGGGGGCAGAGGTGATAGTTCTGGCAGACACACATTCAATACATAGACAATGAGGGGTGCAGGAGGGCTGTGGTTACTCTTCCACCCAGACAGTTGGAGCAGTGATGATCTTACGCTGCCCAACATCAGCCCTATTTTGTTTAATACTTTATCCATAGCTAAATTATTCTGGCTTTGGAGAAAGGAAGTCAGAAGGGGAACTAAGAATTTCATATCATGTGAACACTGTAGTACACTACAGGGCAGCAAATGTTGCACTGATTGTATGTTTAAATACTGAGATATTTTGAGAAATACTGTAAAATCAGTTGTGGGAGCCATTTGGTTTGCTCTGGTGCACAGACTGTACTTACATTTTTTGCATGGTTACATATTTTAGTACTTGTGCCTTTTACTTCTCTGTTGTGAAGATGCATTTTCACATTTTATCTCCTGTTTTGGGCACTTTTTATATACACCTTTTTAATTTGATCTTCATCTCTGGTTTCCATGTAATGTACATGTGTATATATGAAATAGATCAGATTTGTATTCATGTGCCTCTGAGATGTAAAAAATGCTCATTTTGTACAGGTTTTTTTAGAAGCACTAGGTCATGGTCTAGGCTATGTAGCAAATGAAATTCAACATAATTAGCTGTTCTCTGTCTTTGAGAAATGTTGTGTCAGATGGCTGGTCTCTTTTGTAAGGCACTGTCTCATACGCACGCCCCAGATTTATTGTTGTAGTATCATTATGAGACCAATTCTATCCACTTGTTGGCTTCAGTTAATTCAAAATAATAAAACACCTAAATCAATGTTATGGTCCTGACTTGGCAGTTACAGTTTTTATTTACACGAAAGCAAATGTGCTGCTTTTTATACTTGAAATGAACACCAGACCAAAACCTCACTTGAACACGTTCCCCATTTTAGGTTAACTTCAGTTCTGGGATTATTTTTGTGGGAATGGGCAAGTGATTTACTTTGCCCATTGAAATGGAAAAAGAAATAACATTACCAATTCATAATCTCTTTCTTAGGGCAGATGCTTTTGATTACTTCTGTTCCCTCCATGGCTTCTTTGGCAGCTTTTCCTAAAGACAAAGCCTGGATCTGCATGACTGGAGACCTTCCTCTTGCAGATGTGAGAAGTTGGGTGTCTCACTTTTCACATTTTGGAAACTGAGGAATAAACTCCGTCCCTTGGGGTTTGTAGCCCAGCACTCTCCTGATGCATTTGGAAAGCTAAATAGACGGGTTGAGAGACTGGGCCATCTGTAACTCTGGCAACCAGGGACCCGTCCTAGAAGTGTCCTTTCCCTCCCGTCAACCTCTTCATGAGCTGCTGCTGCTTTAATTTCTTGATTGTTGACCCCCTCATCTGGTGAGTTGCTTGAATTGTTCCCTCTCTCACATCTTGTGGTTTATCGATACCCCGTTCACCAGTCCCTGGACACAAGGAGATAATAAATTGTGGTAAGTCACAAGAAAGAAAGCATCAGTATCCCCAAAATGTCCCAAAACATGGAAGTTTTGAACTATAAAATAATATGTTCCGTTCTCATGGAGCAGAGTGTTTTTAACTGAGTTTGGCACCTGGTTGACAGATGATAGTGCTGCCTTAGAAGCAGGGAGGTAGTTTTATTCAGAGGCTGCTTGGTATGGAAAAAAACGAAGTCCACTTGCTCCATTGTTACTGGAAAAGCCTGAGAACAGCAGCCAACAGAAGTGATGTATGACTAATTTTAACCTCATTCTGTAATATACAACACAAGTGATGTCAGTACTGCTGCAAGGTGCCATTACACTACTTGTTCTGTATTTTCTTGAAATGCTTTCTGGGGGCAATAATGCTGTCCTTGCTCACGTGAATCCTTTCAGGTAGCTGTAATGTACAATTGGATATGTAAATAAATTACTTGCTTACCCTGCATGACTAAAATGCTGTCTGGAGTGGGTGACTGGCTCAGTGTCCCTCCTTACCTTGCATCCTTGGCACATGCAGCATGCACCCACTTCTGTTTCTGCACTTCATTTAAAGATGGGTTGCTCCCACCTGCCCAAACACCAGCTTGGCCAAGTCACACAGATGTCACTAGGGAATGAGTTTGTCTCAGTATGTGCCTTATCTGACAGCCACGACTAAGTTAAACTTCCAAGCACTTTGTGGGATACATAATGCAGAAGCTTCATGTGGCAGACTCGTTTCTCTCTCCACCCACAGTGCTCCCCTTCTCAGCTGATGGGAGCTCCAGCTGTGAGCTGTTTGCAGGGGTTGGAGCCAGCTTTTTAATCTCATTTCAGTACAGTCATTGACTGGCCTGTGTGCCCAACGAGTGCGTGCTCCGGCTCCTGTCCCGGGGAGCAGCGAGCGGCCGGGTCAGGGCACAGCCTGAA
>NW_009932871.1:0-214 GCF_000696875.1 Nestor notabilis
GAGTGCCGGGATGACCAGGTGAGCGGGCACAGGGGGACGCGGGGGGCCCCGGGGGACACGCATTGGGTGCAGGTCCAGTGCATGGGGCTGCTTCTTGTGCAACGGGCTCAGCCCGGCTGCAGCTTTACCCTCTCCCCAAATCCCTGCTGTGGGTTGGTATCAGGGGTGCCCCAGAGCTGCTCCCTGGCCACCTCAGCAGGCAAAGAAGCTGCTT
>NW_009932871.1:502-770 GCF_000696875.1 Nestor notabilis
GCTGCCCATCCTCTGGAGAGCTCCAGCTCCAGCTCCAGGCTTCATAAGGATGAGCAAGGACATCAGCACCCCCACCCTACCTGGTGCTGCTATGCAGTGGAAGAGTCCTTTGCAATTCATCTGTGTAATGAGTTCTGCCTCCCCTCAGCCAGCAAAAGCTGAGAGGGGTGAGATGCTGCATGCTGGGGTAGGGGGGGAGGACCCCTCATCATTGCGGTGGACCCCTCAGCATCCTGGGTAGGTCTGGGGGGGCGAGGGTGGGCTGTGG
>NW_009932872.1:0-283 GCF_000696875.1 Nestor notabilis
CACCTGTAATAAATGCTTGGAGCAACGCAGAGCTATTTCAGCTGCTCCAGGAGCTCGGCTGAGATGCCTCTATACAAACGCCCATGGGGAATAAACAAGAGCAATTAGAGATCTGTACATGGCTATAGGGATATGATATCATTGGCATCACAGAAACATTGTGGGATGGCTGCTGTGGCTGGAGTGTTGAAGTGGAAGGTTATAGACTATTTAGGAAACACAGGTCAGGCAGATGGGGAGGGCGAGTTGCTATTTCTGTTAGTGATAGGGCGGTGAGGGTGGG
>NW_009932872.1:1072-7490 GCF_000696875.1 Nestor notabilis
ATAACAGGAAAGGCTTCTATAGGTACGTAGCAAATAAAAGACAGACTAGGGACAACGTGGGCCCTCTCTGGAAGCTATTGGGAGAACTGACTACCCTGGATTTGGAGAAGGCTGAGGTTCTTAATGACTTCTTTGCCTCAGTCTTCACTGGCAAATGCTCAGGCCACACCACCCAAGTCTTAGAAGGCAGATGCAGGGACTGTGAGAATGAAGACCTTAGGCCCACTGTAGGAGAGGAGCAGGAGTGAGACCATCTGAAGAATCTGAACGTGCACAAGTCTATGGGACCTGATGAAATCCATCTGCAGGTCCTGAAGGAGCTGCCGATTCAAGTTGTTAAGCCACTGTCCATCATATTTGAAAAATCATGGCAGTCAGGTGAGGTTCCTGATGACTGGAAGAAGGGAAATGTAACCCCCATTTTCAAGAAGGGGAAGGTGGAAGACCCAGGGAACTACAGACCAGTCAGTCCCACCTCTGTCCTCTGTGCCTGGCAAAATCTTGGAGCAGATTCTCCTGGAAAGAATGCTGAGGCACATGAAAAGCTATGAGGTGGTTGGTGACAGCCAGCATGGCTTCACTAAGGGGAAATCCTGCCTGACCAATTTGGTGTCCTTCTATGATGAGGCTACAGAACTGAGGGACAGGGGCAGAGCAGTTGACGTCATCTACCTGGACTTGTGCAAAGGGTTCAACACTGTTCCGCATGACATCCTTGTCTCTAAATTGGAGAGACATCAATTTGATGGATGGACCACTCAGTGGATAAAGAACTGGCTGGATGGCCGCACGCAAAGAGTTGTGTTCAATGGCTCAGTGTCCAATTGGAGATGAGTAATGAGTGGTGTCCCTCAGGGATTGGTGTTGGGACCTGTCTTGTTCAACATCTCTGTTGGCAACATGGACAGTGGGATGGAGCCACCCTCAGGAAGTTTGTCAATGACACCAAGCTGTGTGGCTCAGTTGATAAGCTGGAGGGAAGGGATGCCATCCAGAGGGACCTTGACAAGCTTGAGAGATGGGCCACTGCCAACCTTATGAAGTTTAACCAAGCCAAGTGCAAGGTCCTACACCTGGATTGGGGCAATCCCAGGCACAGCTACAGGCTGGGCGGAGACGAAGGCTGGGCGGAGAAGAGATTCAGAGCAGTCCTGCAGAGAAGGACTTGGGGGTGTTGGTTGATGAAAAACTTAACATGAGCTGGCTTCAGAGTGTTCTTGCAGCCCAGAAAGTCAACCGTATCCTGGGCTGCATCAAAAGAAGCGTGACCAGCAGGTCAAAGGAGGTGATCCTGCCCCTCTACTCTGCTCTTATGAGACCTCACTTGGAGTATTATGTCCAGTTCTGGTGTCCTTAACATAGAAAAGACATGGAGCTGTTGGAGCAACTCCAGAGGGGGCTGCAAGGATGATAAGGGGGCTGGAGCACCTCCCGTATGAAGACAGGCTGAGCAAGTTGGGGCTATTCAGCCTGGAGAAGAGAAGACTGCGTGGAGACCTCATAGCAGCCTTCCAGTATCTGAAGGGGGCCTGTAAGGATGCTGGGGAGGGACTCTTCATCAGGGATTGTAGTGATAGGACAAGGGGTAATGGGTTCCAACTTAAACAGGGGAAGTTCAGGTTAGATATGAGGAAGAAGTTCTTTACAGTGAGGGTGGTGAGGCACTGGAATAGGTTGCCCAAGGAAGTTGTGAATGCTCCATCCCTGGCAGTGTTCAAGGCCAGGCTGGATGGAGTTTTGGTGACATGGTTTAGTGTGTGGTGTCCCTGCCCATTGTAGGGGGGTTGGAGCTAGATGATCTTAAGGTACTTTCCAACCCTAACTATTCTATGATTCTGTAGTGGGTCAGATGTTACCGAAAAAAAATGCACTTCAGTGTACTTTACATTTTCAGCTACACAAATAGCTATATGGCAGGTGAAGAAGGACAGGAATGCTTTTGTGGAGCAAAAAAAGATTAAAGGTGTGCATATAATTTGGTTACTTGTTAGAATGTGAAATCCAAACATCAAAGGGTAGCTTCACAGGTAAGGGCACAGATCTTTTGAAAGAGTAACCATTTAAAAATGTAATTAAGTGTGTATATTTGGAAAGTGATTGACCAGTTAGCTATCTCCAGCTCCCCAAAACAACACACCAATACAATATCAAGAAAAAAAAACAACTATTTTCCATATGCCAGCTGTAAAAGCAAATGAATATAAAGTTTAAACTTGCTTGTGAATTTTTTTTAGCAAATAATTTTCTAAATGCAAGGAGAGATAGAAAATAGCACCTTTTTCTTTTTTTTTTTTTAAGTTCATTGCTGCAAAGAATAATTAATTGACTTCCTGACAACCAGTCTCTCACTGTTTAGGTATCATTGTTTAATAAGCGTAGGGGTTCATGTTCTTGGTGGGAAAATGGGGACAAACCACACAGTCAAAACCAAGTTTCCAGTGTAACACATCCGGTATAAGGAAGGCAGAGCATAATAAACTAAATTCTTAAGAAAAATCTGGCCCATAAAAGTTAGAAGTGGCCATTCTGTTCTTTAATAAACTTCAGTGAGACCCCAGAGACAATTAGGTTGAATAATTCTGCTTACTTCACATTTTCTGTTCTTCTAATATAAAACTAGTCCACTTCCTCTGTTCAACTACAAACTATTCAACTTCAAACTATTCAACTACACTCTGAAGGAGAATAACAACAAACTGTTCCTGGGGGAAGGGATAGAAGGAAATACCATATGAGGGTAAATTTGCAGGGATCTCTACTTCAGAAATAGATTTAATAGTCTTCTCTGAACTTTGCATCAAATTTCACTCAGTCTCCTGAAATCGCTGCACATCTCCCATTGAAAACAGGTTTCTATGCTACACATAAGAGTAAAATTAGGGCTCTGTATTAAAGACCTGGGCACTACCAAGGGATTGTGAGATTAATATTGTACACAACAGTAAAACCTACTATTTCCTTGTTCTCACACCACGTTGCCAGAGGGTAGACAGGAGGCGCATTGATAGGGGATCAATTAAATTAAACGAAGCCAAAGGCAGATAAAAGCCACACTGAAACACATTGAGCCAAGGCATTTCTGACATGGTAAATGCTTAGAAGTGATACAAAAGGTCAGAGGAGAAATAAATTAATAGCTCAAGAAGAGAACATTTGTACCTATGCTGTTTCCTTCTCAAATGAAAGGTATTTGTGGGAAGTGTGACTCAGATGAAAAAGGATTTAAAAAAGACTGAATAATTACAGCAGTTGTTCAACATTTCTAAGCAGAGCTTTTGATGTTCATTTAGGAGAATAAGGAGACAAAGCATAAAGGCACAGGACTGCTGGTGGTTTGCAGTCTCTGTGAGCCTGCATATATTAAGTGTCTGCGGAAGCTGAACTGCAGAGCTACAATGGAGACCTGTACACAGCTGCCCCTCTTCATTTCACATGGCACGGCTGCCTTCAAGGTTACTGGGATGCTGGAACAGCATGGGTAGACTGGAAGACACAGAGGCGTGGAAGGACAAGAAATAGAGAAAAGAGGATCAGCTGGGCAAGCACGAATAAACTCTGAATGAGAGTGACACAGAGAAATACTACATTAGGATTCAAACAGACCAAGAAGGGAGAACGTTGCATTCCGTCAATTTTTAATTTTTTTTAGTAATAATTAATATCAAAGTGTCACAAAGCAGAGAAGCAGTGTCAGAGCAAAACCTTCACAAGAAAGCCAACAGTTCAACAAGAGTCAGCTTCTGAAATGTTGTGCTAAGGTACCCCATCAAAACACGCACACACTGCAGGGACAGGATGGGCACAGTACTGACCTCCCAGTGACACTCCCTCTTCTTAGAAAGCAGACAGAAAACAGACATTCACTTCATTCTGGCTCATTTGGTTATTAAGCAGGAACCCCTGGGTCAATCTCTTGGTAGGGAGACAGATGGTGGCAAGGTTTTCTGTGGTTTCAAGTGTGACCTAGAGCCCTCAGCATGAACTGGTAGAGAGGAGAGGTGAGCCCTGGGATTGAAAGGAGTCCATGGTTCAAAACTTGCACAGGCCCTTCCATACAGCCTGTAAGGACAGAACCCCCTCCATCTCCAGAGGCACAGCAACTGTTGGCACAGCTGGGGGGAGGGCAAGGGAGAAAAATAAATATATGCTTTGCTATTAAGCACAGGAATTATAAAATTCTGTCTAGCCAGCACAGTTCCTCCTGCCTTGGTTTGCCAAAGCACACCTTGACATAAACTGTCAGGTTGCTATGGTATCAGAGCCACAGACATTTTTTCTTTACCTAATTCCATGAGAGAATTGATGGGCTTTTGTGAAGGGGAACCTCCTGCAGCAAGGAGTCAGAGACTGGGTGCAAAGCTTAAAAGAAAAATATTTAAAAGGCAAAGAAAAGTGGAGCTGCCCACAGGTGGCAGTCATATCCTTTGAGTAGCGCAGTATAGGGGAGGTGTTAGAAGAAAAAAGAAAGTTGATGTAGCTGAAGAAGAATTTACATATATATTTTTATGAGTAACAGAGCATTCAAAAGTAAACTCCACAGGGATCTGGTCACTCTTAACTCCTTTCACTGTGTGCTACATACTGTAATAGTGCAAACGAGCAGGTTAATACTGCTGACCCTTCAAACACAATACCCAATCACAGCAGAAACCTTGAAACACATACCCTGTACACTGCAGAAGGGAGAAGACAAGCAGTCAAGGCACAGCTCAGAGGTGAGAAATAACAGTGATTCTTCAAGAGCCCCAGGACTCTGCTGGGGCTGGTCTGGACACGAAGTTTATCTCCAGGGCAATATAAAAGTGTCAGCACCAACAATTTCCCTGGCTCAACTTGTCCAAGACCAAAAAAATTCAGATAAGCAGCAGCCTGTGTGCCACAACAGCTCTACGCTTATCCAGGTGCTAGAAAATAACAAAGAACACCTAAAGTGCCTAGAGACTATAACAGCAATACATGAAGTCACTGCTACCGCAGCCTGTCCAATCATGAACAGGCACAGCATGGTGGAGGAAAGGAAGAAACTGAATAGATGTGCTGGTATGTATCAGCTGGATATCACATAAACCAAAATGCTGATGGAAGTCAATCCAGAGGTAAGAGGTTTCCCAGACACCTGCATGACTGTCACACATGTGATTGTCGGCCACGTGACATGTGCACATCGAAAAAAACCCCATCTCTTTGACCAAGGTGAGAGTAACCTCAGGTTCCAAATGCACTCAAGTTCTAGCAGATAGAAGAAGAATGTGGTACTAGGCCAACCATGAGCACAGCAGCAAGGGTCATATACTGAAAGAAGCTTGAAGGTAAGAGACACAGCAAGCCAAACAATGAATGATGCCATCTATTGCTTTACATACGTGCTGTACAGGATATGAAGCTACACATCTGAACACATAAATAATGGCCTCACAGAGCAATTACTGATGAAATGGACAAGATGCAAAGCAATTCTTGACTTGATTCTGAAAAATATGCAGGATGTGGTTGCAAACACTGCGGAGATTCATTCTGCCATGCCCCAGATATACTAAATTGCAGGAACAGGAACAGTACCTTCCCCCATCTCATACAACTGCATTTTATTTAAGTAAGACTAAATAAATAAATAAATAACAAGAAACAAATAAACAAACAAAAACCAAAACCAAAACCAAAGATACATGCCAACAGTTAAAGCGTTTGCAAGTGGCAAAACCAGTACAGTGGAGGCTCACTGAATTTGTATTTAATCTTTCTGTTAATTGTTCTACCAAAAAAAAACCCAAACCCAAACCCAATCCTTTGACAATTTAAAGCCATGTCTATGTAGGAGAAAAAAAAAACCCAAACAAACAAAAAACCAAAAAAACCCCAACCAAACAACAAAAACAAAACCACACACAAACTGTCATATTTTATGTAACATTATAGTGAGCGGTCCAAAAAGGGATTTTGGGGAACAACTTGTTAAAAGGGCATAAAACCAGTTATTCTTTTCTCAGGAGTAGGAGCTCTGACAGATATTTATAGAACCAGTAATCAATGTGTAAATGAAGTGACCAAAGAAGAGACCAGAAAATTAAAACTAAATTAGTTGTCTGAATCAGTATTACCTCTTTAGGATTTGTAGCAGTGACTCCAGAGGAATGGTCTCAAATGGAATTTCAGCAAAAGTTGTGACACAAATTGAGAAGATTAGCACTGGATAGTTACCAGCACCAGATGGTCTTCACCCACAAATTAAACAGAACTCAAGTATGACACAGCTGAATTGTTAACTGTAATAACCCATTACTTAACAGAACAGTTCTTTCATAAAGTCATGACTCATGAACCTATTGGAGGTTTTGAAGATGTTCATAAGCATGTGGATAAGGAAGGCTCCAAAAACCAAAATAGACATCAAAAGACTTAATTTTAAGTTGCCGGGGGG
>NW_009932872.1:7513-8908 GCF_000696875.1 Nestor notabilis
GGAAGAGGGGTTCTCATATGGATAAATAAGTTTAAAAGATGAGAAAGAAAAGGTAGGAATGCACAGTCTCATTGCAGGCAGGTCACGAGTGTAGCACTTGGGTCCACACTGTTCAAAATGCACCTGATCTCAAGGCGGGGGTGTAACCTTATAAGGTTGGTTGCTGATACTGAATTATTGAAGGTTTTAAGGAAATAAACTGTAGACGTCAAGACAGACTTCATGATTGGTGACCCCATTACTGACTGGTGAAAAAAATGGGGGATGAAATTCAGTGTTAAGTATAAAGCAATGAAAATGAGAAAAAGTCCCATACTGCACGCACAGTGATTGAATCTGAACCAATGGACATGAAAGATCACTGCACTGGTAACGATGAAAATGTCAACTCAGGGATTAAAAATTGCCAAAACCTCAAACAAGTATCAGAAGTCGTTATGGTACAGAGAACAACAAAATTACTGTCCCACCATACAGATCATATGTTCATCTCCTGATAAGATGCGAATGCAAGGTACATTTCTGATTCCCTCTAACCTGAGAAGAAAGAGCAGAATAAGAAAAGGTTCAAGAAGGGCAATGAAGATGACCAAACTTCTGGAATAGCTTCCACACATAGCACACTGAAAAGAGCTGCAACTCTTTGACCAGAGGAGAGGACAACCAAGATGTGTATGAAACCGTAAGTAGAATGGCAAAGGTAAACAGGTAGAGTTGTTCAATGAGTGAAGAAGTCCTTTCCAAAGGGACAACACACAGTTACACTGTAAAACTTATTCCTGCAGGATGTAGTGAACTCCATGGTTTAAAGAGTTTCGAAAGCAATTATGAACATTAGTGAAAGTAAACCTCATTAATGGCTACTCAACACAAGGACATTACATGCAAGTGACAAGCTTACTGAAAAAGCATACTAGACAGCTAATTACTATGTGTTTGTTCTGTGCTTCAGTCCTTCCTTAAACATCCACTATTAACAACCATCAGAGACAGGCAGATAATAAAACCAGAGATCTTTGATCTGGCCAAATGCAGTTGTTCTTACTGCCTCCACGCTTTGTTGAAAAACTCCAACTTTAAATTAAAGATCAGTGGTGAGAGGATGAGACAGCAAGTGAAAATGCATGTGTACACACAAGCTGTGATGGTAGCAAGAAACTCTGTCAAAGCTTTCCAAGTCCAACAACATCATGCTGAAGCAGCCAGTGCTAATTACCCCACCAGTTCTGCTAGTGGCATGGATGATGTCATTTCACTCAAAAAACATGCAGTCACTTCACACTCACTCAACAATGCTTGAGAAGCAGCGGATCAATCTTCAAGGCAGCACATAAACACACTTCCAGCAGTAACCACTCCTACATACCGGTACTGAGAGACTCCGCATGCTCAGGA
>NW_009932872.1:8939-21883 GCF_000696875.1 Nestor notabilis
TGGAACACTCTTGGGAACACTAACTCTTCTTTAAGACATATTTTTTGGGAACAGCTATGCCTTCTGGGGTTACAAGAATTAATATTATTTCTGGCGTTTTCCTCTGTATATAATGTAGATAAAGCACACTGGCACAGACAAAATCATACAGGGCAGACTTTTTTGTCTTCATCTTACTAACTGCTTGAATATTGCTAAAGCGCTTTTTTAAAGAATGAGGAGGGCCAAAATTACCTAAAAGTAAAGGTAGAGATAAATGAGGAATAGTCACTCTAAGCAGTAATGCCCACACTCAGCATTTCTTAATGGAATCTTCAGAAAATTATTTTGTAACCTTAAAGGCACCTTATTAGTACACAGACTTGTGAGACAGCACCTAAGACCCTGGGATACCAGTCCTGTCATCATCAGC
This sequence comes from Nestor notabilis, assembly GCF_000696875.1. NCBI lineage: Eukaryota > Metazoa > Chordata > Aves > Psittaciformes > Psittacidae > Nestor > Nestor notabilis. The sequence continues at coordinate 9,352 of NW_009932872.1, forward strand.
ATATCTAATTATACGGTTCAGTTGTACTGTTTATGCACTAATTATTTTTTCCGAGAACCAAGTTCTTTCAGAATTTACTGTGCCACAGTCACAGGTGTCTTGACAACAAAATGTAAAGAGTTCTTTCCTAGCTTTACCAATGGTGTCTCACTGGCTTAGCAAGCCAGTTTAGCTCAAGCCCTCCTATAATGATCCAAGCAGATTTAATATAGGCAACTTACTTAGAAATTCTTTGGAAAAAATGAAGAGCAGAGTATTGTCATCCTGTGTATTCTATATATGTACTCCAAAACAACCAACACTGTGGTTGTGCAGAAACAGATGAGTTTTCACAATAATTTTCATTATTTTCATTATTCACAACAGCAGCAGCATTCAAAGAGAAAAAATAGCCAATTTAAAACAAGGAAGGGGGGGGGGGGGGGGGAGGACACACCCACAATTCTCACACCTGCCTTTGAGCGCTGGCAACATCACCTGCAGAACAACTGCTCATTCCAGAGTGGCCAGGGACGTGGGTATTCTCTTCTTTTGACTACCTAGATGACCTCTGGTGAAACAGTTCTGCATGAATGGCCAACACATTTGGTCTACAGACCTGGCTGTTCTATTTTCTCAACTTGGAAGGAAATGGCATATATAAGAATCCTCTTCTGAAGTACTTCATTTCATGTTCACATGCTGGGCCATCATTGTTATCTTAACAATACTTTTAACAGTAAGATTTTATTTATTTTTTTTTTTTACCAAAATAATTCTCTCACATCTCCCTGTACCATCTAGCCAAGGCAAAAAGGTAGCAAAAATCAGAATAAACTCCCAGCAGAGATCTACCAAAAACGAAAATGCACCATCTTGGCAGAAAAAGTTGAATGACTGAAAAGGTTTTTGCATAGTACGCTTTCTTATCTACTTTTTGCAAAAACATATCTGAACTCCTATGTTAGAATTGTCTGTACTCTTATTGCTAAACCCAAGGAGAAAAAAAAACCACAAAAGGTTTGTTTTTTGGAACCTGCAGGTATTTTTTCCAGCCCTCCAAGGCTGCACAATAAGGTTTCACCTTTTCGTACCCCACAAAATACTGTTTATTTCAAGATCAAGTGTTTTAAACAAAAACAGAATCCCAGATGGATGTCACCTGCTTGCATCCCAAGATTTTACAGTCACGGAAGCAAAATGCTGCTTCTGTGAATGAGACCAATGCACAGAACAGAAGGCAAAATGAGATGCTGAAATGGACACCTCTCAGATCTGCCTCTCAGAGATACGCAGAGCCCACAGTAAGAGCCTCAATGCCATTTCACCTACTTAGGCTCTGGTCCCCGCTGAAAGAAACTCCATTTGCACAGGCTGAATGAGATTTATTTATGAAGACAGCTTCTGGCAGTCTGTAACAGAGGAAGAGCATCCAGACCTCATTTGCCTTATAACTTATAGAGAACAATGTGGGAACATACTAGAATATCAAGACAACTAAATTAGATTAGACACACTACAAGTTTCAGACTAATGCAAAATCAGAAGGCAATATTTAAATTATGCAACTCTTCACAGATTAGGGGAAAAAGTGAGTAAGCAAGGAGCCAGTTTCCAGTTGCTTACCCAACACAGCCCAGGGTTTGGAACCTCAGACATTTCCAAGCAGTTCCACATTCCCTTATTTATTCTGGGTCATTTGGAATGAGTCATACATCTTCATGTTCATAACCCACAGAGGATACTCCAGTAACTCATGCAAGCTTGCAATTTTCTGCTATGCAAGGCTTTCAGCTCTCACAGTTTCACTGTGTCCAGACAACCGGACATTGCGGTTGCACCTGCACCATCTCAGATGAACAAGTTACATACTGTGTGACTAGCAAAAAGACATTAAATTAAATATATGACTCGTGGAAGCCAGAGCTCTCAGTGCAGCTGACAGAATGGATGGCATGAAAGCCGATAGGAACATGCAAGTGGCCCCTCGTATAGATTAAATATATGCAGTTAGAGTACTTCCTCCAAAAGGTACTGATATATTTATATGAAAAAAAAAAAAAGAAATGGCAAGACATCATCAGACACAGATACTCTGTTTCGTGGCCTCCACATTCAGCAAGCTGCATTCTGTGGGGAGGTGAGTTCGCACCCCGCAGTGCAGAGCTCCTCAGCTGTGCTGTGCCACCACATTGGCATCCCTCCCTAGCTGCCACTGCAGGAAAAGAGAAATGAGAAATTAGAAAGCTGGAGCAAGTCAGGGTTGCATCAGGAGATGAGGATCTGCTTGTGGCAGCTTACAGGGATTTCACACAAAGGGGGTTTCAAACAAGGAGCTAGACATGCATGTTGTAGGAGTAACTCTCCTCTGCTTCTGCCCAATAGGTGGTGAGTTACACCAGACAGCAAACACACATTCGTGTAATAGCCAAGTGGAAGTTTCACCACTCTGAAGGCACAAGAAATCCCATGGGAAAGCAGCACAGAACTGACTGAGCTGCAGGACCTGATCTGGTGATGTAGCATGTGATCAGACTGTTCACGGGAACTGAGCCAGTTAAACCAAAACCCAGGCATTTTCAAGAGTAAAGCATTATGGAAGCATAATGGTAATATGGAGGGCAAAGCTCATTTGGCAGGTAAAATATGGAGACTTTGGCTCTCCATGTGAATGAGTGTTACTAGTTTTACAGTGCAATGGGAAGACTGAAGTATTCTTTCAATTATCCCAAAATGGATTAATCAAGGAGTGGTAACATCTGCAGGGATTCTGAACCACTACCACCACCTCCACATGATTCAGAACAGAGGATCTGAATTATAAGTTATGTTCCCACTACTGTTTAGAACATGCATGTGAAAGGCTGTGCTTTGATACTTACCAGTTTTAGATCTGATCTTTATCCAGGATGGTCATTCCCAACAGCCCTACAAGCAGAGACAATAGATGTACCGCTGCCCACCTCCTCACCTGTGTAAGCGCCACTGACTGTAGGTACAGCTCAGGCCAGAAGGTGCTCAGTTAGTTGCTCAGTCCATAGGGAGGGGAAGGGATGAGTTATAATAACCAGAAGCTGCAGGGAAGCTGTGCCACGAAAGCCAGCCCAGGAGAACTGCAGCTTCAGCAACAATCACTTACATCACATCAGCAAAGGAGATTCAGAAGTCAGAAGGCAACAAGCAAGTGCTTTCACAGGCATCCAAATGCCCGATGGCAGCTCCCGACGGCTGGCTGTGAGCTCCAAGCACAGCCTCCCTCTACAGTCAGAGCATGTGTATTGTTTCTCTCCCGCATCAGTTCTGATGCCTAAGTAAAGGTTGATCTTACACTGTTATTTTCCCTTTAAACAAAGAACTTGTACTGCCTCTGTCTCCCTTCTGCTTACCTAGTTTTATGAAGCTTGTAGAAACTTAATTATTTTTGAGACATTCCCTCCCTCAACTCCATTTGCAAAAAATGACTGAAGTCTGCCAACAGATTCAAAAGCAATTACACGTAGGCAGCAAGATTATCCCAGATATCTTCCTTTGGAAATCAGGCTAAAAAATGCAGTATTGTATTCATTAAAACAGTTCCCTTAAGTCAGACTCGTGATTGCTGTACTTCTGTTACTGGTAATAGGGCAGATTTGTAAAACAATTTTTGAGGGATTATGTTTTGGTTTCTATAAATCAGACTGATTTCAGCCCTTCTAGCTGCAGGACAACCAGTCATGAACACCTTTCTCATCAGTTAAATAGCATGATAAGTACTCACTTGCCTCAGATGTGGTCTGCGCCCAAACACGAACAGTGGTTTGAAGATCTTTAAAGCATTGCTTTACATAAAAAAAAAAGTATATTGCTGTGAGACCAGTGCATGCACATTCTAATCTTTTTGAATGGCTGCAACCTTTTTAAAATAAAAGCACAATAGATGTATAATCCTCAGATACATTTAAGTGTGATACAGAGGAGATCATTCCTTCAGCAAATCTGTCGCCAGGTTAGCTTTCTACTGCAATTTAACTCAATACTTAGTAAAAAAGCATACTTTATTGGCCAGTTCCATTGCTTTTAAGAAGAGTATCTGACAAAGAAATAATAGGCTGGAAAAAGTTTCTCAAACATTTCTTTCTTTGTCAGTGCTCACTGGATAAAAATGCATCTCCTTACCCATTGAACTCATCTCAGTCATGCCACCGCATACTGAAAGGCCTGACAGAAACTCAGCCAATGCTTCCAGGACATCCAGACCCATTCATCTTCCTGCTCCCAGCCAACTTCCTGAAACCTCACTCGTGCTGCTTGTTGACCTGCAACATGAGGAAAACCTGCCATGCTGCTGCCTGCCTCACTGCTGCTCACACTGGGGCAGATGGTTGGGATGACAGGTTTCTTAGCACCCATGGATATCCAGGGATGGCACATCCTCTTTATGCAAGGTTGGGAAGTACTGGAGGCTATGGAAAATGAGTGCAAACTCTTTGGTCTTTGAAGAGGACAGGCAAGTGTCAACACCCCACTCAAGCATTCTAGACCCTCTCACCATCCCCCAAATACACACTGAAGAATGATTTTTGAGCACAAAACCATCTCTACACGCTCCACAACGTTCACGCAGTGTTATGAGGGGCCACTGCCTGCTTCCCTGTGCCTTCCTTCCTCCCATCCAGTCCTGCAGTGTGGGCAGAGTAGCAGGGATGCATCTGGCGCACCCAGAGGAGCATGGGGTTGCACACTAAGAGTTAAAACAATTAATCTCTCAGATGGCTGGAAAAAAACCCCTGTGGATATATTTCCCAAGTCATCAGTAAATGCTCTCCTGCCAAATTGCCCCAAATAAGAACCCAAACAGCAGTGTCTTCTTAATTATAAAAGATCCTTATCAGCTTACCTGAATGTGTTTTAGACTTCCTCCTTGTGCCCTAATTTAATTTTTTAATTATGAGGAATTAAGGGCCAGTATTTTCAATAAATGCTGAGAGGCTTTGATGTTCCCTCGCATATACCCAGTGTTATATTATGGATTTAGCTAAGGTGTGCTGCGATTGCAGCAAAGTTTTAAACTTCCAGCCCCTATTTCCAACAGGCATTCATACTGCAAGACTGACTTATCAATGTCTCTTTTTCATACACAAAACTACAAACTTCCTACAAAGACATAAAGTGTGAAATCAAAAAATAATCGCCAGTTAGTGTGAACTGTGTATGCTTTACTTACAAATGTAAGAATTCAAATGAGAAAAGACGTCAGAAAAAACAACATTTAATTATAAAAGAACTTTTTAAATTAAAAAAGATAATGGCACTAAACCAGAAACAGTTATTTAAGAGATCATAGCCACAGGGTGGTTGTAATTTCATACTGAAACTGTACAGCTGTTCCTATCATCTGCACTTTGCTCCTGATTAAAATAACAACTAGAGTTCCAGTAACAAGTAATCTTTTACAGAACTATAATGTATTATGAAAACACACATCATTTTTGTATTACATGACAAAAAAACTTAGATTACATTAGATTCATAAATATTTTCCTAAACGTTGTACTGGTTTTCTACTTCTTACATGTAAAGAACAGGGAGTGTGGTTTGTTCTTCTGACAAAAGTGATTTGTACCACAGGGTTCACCCACACTGGGACATATTGTGCTACACCACATAGGGGTACCCAACTAGATGGCGCATTGATGGTAGTACAGTCCCATTAGACCTATTTCCTCTTTTACTCATCTTGCTTTTAATCCTACCACGTTTCCTTTCCATATGAAGACAGCCTCTAACTTTAAAAAACAATAAATACCTATACCCCCTAAATTGTTCGTATGCTGTGGATAACTAATAGTAGATGTCTAATTTTTCTATGACCTTTCAGAGTTCTGTTTCACTGCTTATATATAAAAGGGAGAGTTCCAGGGGTTACTTTGGGAACAACACAGTCAGGGCCTCTGTCCAAAGCTCAGCAGAAAGGCCCTTTATTCCTTTAATCCGCTTTGATCACATTAAAAAAACAAACAAACAAAAAAAAGCAATTCAGTCCCTGATTGTATGTAGAATATTCCCTATGAGGTCAATATAATTCTGTGTGTGCACTGAGAGAAAATATTTCATTCCAAGGATATAATTTCACAGTAGTTATTTCAGGTAGTCTGTGCACAGCTATGAGAACTTAAGCACAGCGGAGTAAGTTTACAAATAAGTTGTAAAGCAGTACACAAGTTATTGAACCCAGTGTTGCTCTGGGACTGGGGCTCTGGAGCTACAGTCCACAGGCCTTTGTGCCGCTACAAGGCACGTCAGTCTACAGATTCACTATCAGTGAATTGCACAGGGAGCTTTCAGCCCTTCTCTGCAAAGAGAAGGATTTGCAATAGTTCACTGTTGGATTACTAACTTTTCAAGTGGTTTAGAGAGCATCTATGAGCATCGGGGAAATCAGAACTTGATTTCTAGCCTCATCCAGGATAGATGAGACATAAATCTGATGGTAGGTAACATCCAAAAAGCCTATGTGAACTCCATAGTAGACATTTACTTGATTGATTACACAGTAGACCTTTACTAGATTTTGAGTGAAAGGTTTGGTCGTTTCCACCTATGAAATTCAGACTACAGTTTCCCTCCGCAGTTATTTTATTCTTCCTGAAAGTTTTTATTGTACTAGTAATTGGCAGGTTTTGGCAGTGCACAAAATGCAATCAATCAGATGTCCAAAAAACCTGAAACCAGTGTATATAACATAGCTGCATATCATTGCTGGAAAACCTTAAGGTCTTTCTAGTGCATGACAATATTCCAACAAAGGACACTGCCAAGAGTGGTGAGCTTTAAAAATGACTCACCTTGTCACACGGTCCTTTTAAAAATAACCTCAAGAATACAATCAACTGGAATAAGAATAAAAACATATTTAAAAGTTCTAGCAAAAAAGCTGCATAGAAAGCATTTTTACAGCTGTTTTTAAATAGTTTTCATCAAACTTCACCTAGAGAATGACCAAATTCAGGACTTCCAAAGACAAAATATATTGCATTGCAGTTTTTTCTTGTGAATTTCACACTTATTTGGGAAATTCATATGACTGGGTTTAGGTATTTTTAATACTGTACCATTCAGAAGTGCTGCGCAGGATTTGGTTCTCTAGTGTATTAGCACTGTAAAGACCTATATGAACATACAGTTCTACACAAACAGATTGTAGATCTCTAATATAAAGAGCTTAAACATCTGCTTGAAAAATGAATTCTTCTGATACAAGACCTACCAGATGGGAGGTAGATGAGTGCCATTAAAATATTTAAGGTACTTATTCTGATTTCAAATATGAATAGAGAAACTGTGCTATCTCCAAAATTTTGCTGCAAGTAAAACTGAAAATTTACTGGTAATCACTGTTGGGTTTCTGTCACTTTTTTTTTTTTGCAGGATAGTTGAATGCTGAAAGGACACACTATCCCTTTGAAACATTCAGCCTTAGAAAGTAAGTCCACAAGTTGTTTTTTTGCCATTAGTTGTGAGCTTAGCTCTGCTTAGATTTTATAACCCACTCAGCATTTGGGTTGAGCTGGTATAGGTCCTTCATGTAGGTATCATCATCAAGGCAGCGCTCTCCTAGAAATAGAAGAGAGATGTGGTTACAACAGTAACGAAAAGAAAGGAAAAAACTTTCAAACTTTCTGTCACTGCTTTATTCCACTTAGGTTTCCAAGCCCTCTCTATGGTATCAAACAAAGGGCAATGCAGCTAAAAACCTAGAAATGCTCTTACCCTTCCTATCTGACTTGGAGAGGAAACGGGTACGGACAAGGAAGGAAGGGGCTCTGCCACCTCCATGGCATGTTCTAGGTCAGACTTCTCACAGAGACCATGCACATGGAAGCTCCCCTCTGCAAACGTTTAGCTAAAAAAACCCCAATGTTCTGGTCATTTCGTGGTTAAGTCCAAACACTAGTTTTGCATTTGCATTGAAGCCCATTAAAATTTCAGGTTATTTTCCCCTTCTTAAATGGAAAGTTTGAGCAAGGTTTGTCCTCCTGCTAAGAAGGTGTTACTCCCTATGTGGCTCCTCTTTGTCAGCAGTTCTGCATAGCACTTGTAATGGTTACTGTCTTAAAGAGGGAAAACTAGTTCAGTGTTCTTGGCAATTAATTTATGTCTGGTAGCTATGACAAAAATAGCATACGCTGCTGCATCAAGATCTGTGTACTCCTCCGAATCCCCTCCAGGCAAAGCATTACCTCATGCATTTGCAGCTGTGCATCACAGCTCCTCTCCAACTCCACCATACAAATGGTTGGGGTAGATGGTTTGCATGCTAGACAGGTTATTTCCAGCACACGTGCTCCTGAAGCAGGAGACAAGCAGAGGTGTGATGCTGCAGCTGGGTTTGTCTGCCAGCTCTTTGGACTCCTTACACAGAGCATGTAAGGCAAGACTCCATGCTCAACCACGCTCAGTCTCCATCTTCTCCCTCTCCCTCTGCTCTCCTTGCCAGGTGGCAGGCTGTATTCTCTCTGGGATTTCTGTCCCAGTCTACATGACCTGTGTCCACACTGTACACACCAGGCCCTCTCCTCCTCACATGCCTGAACTCCATGTTCAGGCAGTGAGAGCACAGGGACAGTGGTTTGCCATTTCCCTATCCAGTCCCAGTCATGAAGCAATAACAGAAGTCCCATTCAGTGCCCTGAAGCCCTATAGTGAGTACTCGAAAAATGTCTGGAGACTTCAGCAGCTCCATCTGCTAGGGGACAGCATCGCAGCATTGCACAGGTTAAGTTCAATTATGAACGTAAGTATATGAGCGTATCATGAGCCTGTCGAGTCTTCACTTTTGGGCTACCTCTACATTAGTCAGTCACATTGGGCAGAGAGAGAGAAAGCACAAAGATCAGGAAATCTGGTTTACTTAAACCTGAAGAGCAGGTTAAAGTCAGGGAGTTTCTCTTATCTCAACTGAGACCATTTGTAAGGACTAGTATTTGTAAGGGCTGATTAAAGTTGAAATCGTCTGGAAGTAAACTATTCAGAGGAAACATCTAAGCTTTCTATCCCATTTCATTTCGTAACAAAACAAACTACCAATGTAGAACTAGCCACGTATTTTCTCTAAAAGACACAATTTCTGTCACATGTTAAAGTGACAATAGGTTGTTCCATTTTAACTGGAATTCTGTTACAAAAACCTTTTTTCTGCAATGATTACACCTCTGTACAATAAACAAGATACTCCCCTCCTCCAAAAAAGTTTTACATCTGGGATCACAACCTGCTTTAAGAGGCACAGAACATAGATACATACTGGGTATGAGAACATGGAATACATTAATGTGGCATCCAGTTTAGTAACTTTTTTTTTGCCATCAGACTTAGCAAAATCCCTAAAACATATCTTTTGTAGGGAATATAGGAAAGTGGTATTTTTAACTTACTTCAAGTTTTTTGGTTTAGACACACAGACACACACAACAGAAGATTTAGAAATATATTTAATATATTTAGAAGTACTGGGTATTCACAGAATTTTATTACTTCAAATAAAGTTTAACAGGTCACGGATAATAAAAAATGTAAATGTAAGCCTAGTCCAAGTCTATTTTCTATTAGGTTTTTTTCCCCCCCAAGCATATGAAAAATACTGTGATTAGAAACTGATTCCCAATGCAAAAATACTTTTGCATTTCTTGAAGAAAATTTCAGAACTGTGTTCACTATTATCCTTTGTCATTAACCTTGCTGATCTGCTATTTGCCTTAATTGAGAGGGTCTGGAAGACACAGAGCAGGACAGACTTACTGTTGGAAAATTTTATCACTAGGTCATGTTTCTGGTTGAGCATTTTTTTACCCCAAAGGAACCTGCAAGCAATGCTCAAATGCAGAGTGTGAAGGACTGTAAGCATTCTTATCATGCCTCAATACAAACTGATGAATAAGATGAACTTCAAGCACCTTTCTACCCAACCTTTCTGTGCTTCTTTACTGTACACAAGTATCAGAAACATCTGTTAGAGCTGCTGTCTTCCTCTGGGAGAAATAATAAGAGACTACTAATATGATGATCACACCAACATCTCTGCTTCCTTCTCCCCAAGGTCAACTGTCTGCCTTATTGTCAAGGAGAACTAGGAACATGAATAAAAATGAAACCACAGTGAAGCCCGTAGACCATGTGCCAAGGGATCCAATTCTAGCAAAAGAAGTTGTACAGAAGCCATTCTTACCAATATTTCCTCCTATTTCATAAAGAAAGACCTCTTCTTTCGTGAGTGTTTGGACATTTCCACTGTTGGGAACAAAACACAATGAATCACTATATTGTGAAATAGCTCATACATCAGCCAGTTAGACATGTCTGGGAGAAATTATGCTAATTAAGATCAGCAGTGTACCTGTCCTAAACCTTCTGTGTTTATACTCATTTACTGATACAGTAAGTGAATAAGAATACCCTTGCTTGCTAGTACAAATGAGTAGTCCTGCAAGTAAGGAATACACTATTGAAAAAGTAAAGTAAGAGATGTGAAGGAGCTCTGAGGTTTAGAAAAGAATTCTATTGTTATTAGCAAGTAACCTGGTATTTTGGTCAACAAGAAACTGAACATGAGCCGGCTTCAGTGTGCGCTCACAGCCCAGAAAGCCAACCGTATCCTGGGCTGCATCAAAAGGAGTGAGATCAGCAGGTCAAAGGAGGTGATCTTGCCCCTCTACTCTGCTCTTGTGAGACCTCACTTGGAGTGCTGCGTACAGTTCTGGTGTCTTCAACGTAAGAAGGACCTGGAGCTGTTGGAGCAAGTCCAGAGGAGGGCCATGAGGATGATAAGGCGGCTGGAGCACCTCCCATATGAAGACAGGCTGAGAAAGTTGGGCCTGGAGAAGAGAAGACTGCGTGGAGATGTCATAGCAGCCTTCCAGTATCTGAAGGGGTCCTAGAAGGATGCTGGAGATGGACTCTTCATCAGGGATTGTCGTGATAGGACAAGGGGTTCCAACTTAAACAGGGGAAGTTCAGGTTAGATATAAGGAAGAAGTTTTTTACAGTGAGGGTGGTGAGGCACTGGAACAGGTTGCCCAAAGAAGTGGTAAATGCTCCATCCCTGGCAGTGTTCAAGGCCAGGTTGGACAGAGCCTTGGGTGACATGGTCTACTGTGAGGTGTCCCTGCCCATTGTAGGGTGGTTGGAACAAGATGATCTTAAGATCCTTTCCAACTCAAACCATTCTATGATTTACCCTCTGATTTTTCTTTCACTGCTGTTGCAAAAGTAAGTATTCTCCTCAAACACTTGTATTTCTGAAAAAGCCTTATCGTTGGGTGGGAGAAATCACATTCTTGCTGGTTTTAATTTTGTTGCAACTAAAAGAAGTAAAAAACAGACAGTGAAAGAATAAAGTCCCCATATTACAAAGGGGTTCTATTATTGTCACTGCTTAACTGTAATAATATATGCTAAGGGACAGCCTGTAAATAACTTTCTGTCAAAAGTGTAAACCTCTAAAACCAGGATTTAGGAAAAAGCAGCTTCTTAACGTCAACTAGTGTATGATATTACTGCTTTGGCATGAATAGTTATCTATGATGCACAAATGTTCTTTTTTTTTTCTTTTCCCTAAGTCTAATCTGGTTTCTTACTTTGCTCATATACATAAAAAACAGATGTAAAAGCTTGATTAAAACTTCCCCCTTTCTAAACAGATTTCTATGACTTATGTGTAGCTATCCTTCTGCCTTGTCCCCCCAAAATTACAATACTATTCATGACCCCCCAGATTAAACAGCAGTTAAGTTTTACTAAGGACACTCATGTATTTAGGAAGGCTTTGTGAGCTTTAATGACATAAGGACCATTAAAAGTCAATTCCTCAAGCATGTATTATAATAGCTAATTCAGACAAAATGTTCATGAACTCACCTGGACTTAAACTATTTTAAAACTTTACTCTTCATGCAATGTATGAAAAGCCACTTCTCCTGAAATGGTAAAAAAGCAAAAATGTGTTTGTACCTTTTCTGGCTGAGAAACCTGGCCACTATATCACCGGCTTTCAGTTCTTCTGTCAGCTGTATTGCCATGGAAACTTTCGAAAGATGAGGTGCTTGCACCCGTATCACTCCCTGAGGAACATCAGCCTGCAAAGCAATAACAGTGTTGGAACAAAGCTGCTACCAGCTGGCTTTGATGAGCTTCTCAAAGTACAGTATGGAATAAGTAACTTAGCACAGTGTTCTTGTACTTTACTATCTACTACACCTCAATGAACTGCAAAAATAATAACTACGCAGTAATTCAGTAGATTACATCAGACCTTCAAATCTCTTTTTAACAACAGGGAGAACTTTAGAACAAAAGAACAGTAGTGTTTTAATTCTTTTTCAAAGGTGTTAAGAATAACAATAACAATTACAGCTGTATTAAGAACACACTTTGGTATGATAAGAAGCATATGAGATTGATATGAAAAGACCTGCTGCAGGCATGAAAGGCAGGTAACCCCCTCTTTGCTCCAACCTCTCCCCCAACACACACTAAAACGTCCAGAAGAAATCCTTCCAGTTTCATTTAATCTGAATTT
>NW_009932873.1:0-252 GCF_000696875.1 Nestor notabilis
CGGGGGCCCTCCCGCGGGCGTGCGGGGCAGTGCGGAGCGACGAGCGAGGGGATGGACCGGGGCGGGATGGAGGCAGCTGGATGCAGGGAGGCGAGGATGGGAGGGATGCAGGGAGGACAGGAGGCTGGGAATAGAGGGAAGATAGAAGCTGCAGAATGGAGATGGGAAGGAGGGCAGGGTGAGGATGGAAGGAGACTGGGCAGAAACCAGGACGGAGGGAGCACAGGAATGCAGGAAGAGGGAGGGAAAGAG